>NW_020664420.1:52084320-52253721 GCF_002925995.2 Terrapene triunguis
GCAAGTGTCACATAACTGGTAACATAGGGAAGAAAATGTTATCTAGAGTTTTTGAAGAATTCCACAGATTTATCAATATCTCAATGGCAACAAATTATTACTTTTTAGACAAAAGGTCATTATATCTTCAAGATTCCAAGTTACACACTGGACTATTCTGCTGTGCCCTATGTCCAGCAGGTCACAGAGAAAAGACAATTCATCACAGAGAAAAAGTGAATCATATGGCCAAACAACTTAATACACGATCTTTAGGCTTCTGTTTTAAGAACCCAGATTGTCTTCAAAGTCTGGAAATTATGCAAATAATACTAGCTACATTTAGGAGGTCTGCACTGGTAAAGACTTCCCAACCTAAATAAATGTCTCTACAAAGACTGATTGTTTTGTGGTGCAAGGGTGCTACCTACAGGCTTGAGTGGAGAATGACATTCAACTGGGATATAAAATCATGATGAACCTACAAACAACTGCAGCATTTACTTTATCTACAGACAAACTAAAAGCTTAGTTATTTGTAAGATAAGCAATATACATTATACAGAAAAAACATTATATTCAAATTCTTATTGAGATTTTCACAGTTAACCAGTTTTTGAGAATATCTAATTCCTACAATGATGCCGATATTTTTCTTTCTATCTATATGGAATTGTTTTCTATGATTAACTTTTTCTGCTACCATAAAAGTAAATACCAGCTAAATCCTTCTGCTATATTTCAGAAATTCAATTATTTTAAATTATTTTGACATTCATAGCTATTGAAAGGTCACAGTCGTGGTTTTGGTCTCCCAAGCCACTAACAAGCCTCTAGACAAGAAATATATGTATCATATTAAATATTTCTTGAAACTATACCACCAGTATAAAATAAATGATAAAATATGAGAAATTATTTATAAAAAGCTTAAACATTCATCTTTTCCCAACAGATTTGTTTAAGATTATTAAAAAATATTTGGGAATTGTAATTTATTTTAAATATATATTTTAATTTCTATTTCTTGTACCCTTTGTATGCTGCTAGCTTGTCTTATGAAGGCCTGATCCTGAAAACATTTACACATGTGAGTAGCTTTATTTATGGAAAAAATCTCATTAATTTTAACAGAATAAAATGTATTTGCAGGATCAGGCCCTCAGATTACGAATTCTTCAGGACGTGTATGTGCTTAACATGCTGTGGACACTACAAGAATAAAAAAGGAATACATAGTATTTTTTCATTAAATTAATTAATATTCAGATAAGCCAGGGATTTTAATCCAAGGATGTTGTGACTTTTTCAAAAGGCAAAATGACTTTGTGACATTGGACTCCCCGTTCCCTTTTACCATCGGCTACATTTTCCAAAGTAGTATAAAATGGACAAAAGATAGAGACCACTATAATTCAGTACTTTTGTATTTAAGGATACATTTTTATATCCACAGTGACTAGAGCACATCAACTTGTCACAAGTACAATTAAATATATTTTAATATAATTACAAGTGTCATAATTAGGATTATTGGAAAATGAGTAATATTTTGTTTCTCTCTCCAAACTGTTGTATAACTATTTAGGTATAAATATTAAGACACACCTTCACTTATATATATTAAGTTCAAACTTCATAACTACTTGCCCAGCAGAGAACAACCAAACCCTTTATTTGAAATATCATGTAAGACTAAGCACACTGGTTAAACTGAATTTCTGAAATGAAGTCAGGATGAATTATTATTTATACTAACATTAATTATAAGCTATATTAATTTGAACAAAATAAGAAATAATGTGTTAATCAGAGAAAAAGGTCAGTACTGATGAAAGCTAAAGTATTAAAAGAAAATGCATAACTTTATTGCTTTAATTATAGATGATTGAAGATCAATTCTATTGATATTACTGAATATTGTAACTGATTTTAAAATGAAATACTGAAACAATAGCAGTTTGACAAAATTAAATCCTGAATTAGTCACAATTTTCTGATGAAAATTTGAATAATCTGTTCACTATCTGAAAATCAAATAACTATTCTTTTCCCCTTTTTAAAACTGAAAAAGCGCAATTGTTGATTTTATTTTTATGAGATTTAACTGTATAAAATAATATAATTACATCACAATTAAATGAGCTCAATTCAATTTTAATTAAGGAGATAATCATGAATCATTTTTATTAGAAATGTCCTCACTATAATTAAACTGTACAGAGAACGTTTTAATAGATGTTGAAGAGAGAACCATATAAACTGTGAAAGTATGTTCATAACAAATTTGCCCTGAAATTAATATTTAATTTCTTTAAAAATACCTTATACCTCCTATAAAGCAGTCTGTAAATTATTTTAAGTTACCTTTCCCACTGATTTAACGTTTTCATATTTTATTCATTTAACAAAATTTGTAATGGCATCACAGTTAGTTAGTGCCTGTGTTCATGGGTTATAGAGAAACATGAATAGGGAAAAAAGTTATTACCTGTCTGATTCGGCAAATTAAAATTTAAATTGTATGTCCAAGTTTTATCAATTACTTGTGTGGAGCCAACAAACATACAAATATTGAGCCTTATTTTAGCACATACAATAATATTGAGGTATTGAGATACATTTCCTGATCAGATTTTATGAGCAAAACTGAATTTCCCTAAAAGGGTGGGGTGGGGGGTACACATGTGTATAATGGCACATGGTCATATCATCCAAAATTGGCTAAAATAATGCTTCCAGTAAGAAAAAAAATAAAAACAGCAAAACTAGTTTTAAATGTATTTATTCCTAATTCAGTGAAAAATATGTAGAAATATATACATTTTAAAGATAAAACAGTATTTCTTTAAATCTGCTATTGCTTTTTTTTTTTTTTTTTTTAAATATAGTGGGATTCTACTTATGCTTCCCCATTGTCCTGGCACTCGATGTGCACTCTGACTAAAAATTCTTTCCCGTTTTGTACTGTTATAACATTATCTCCCACACATAGTTTCTCTCTAGCAGGAACAATAGTATCATTCTTTCTTTGTTATGTTTTCTGGAACATTCACAGACTTGTTTAGAAAACCAACATAAAATAAATAAATAAAAGCATTTTCTTTATGAAAGTTCTCTGACCTTTGGCATGATTCACTATTTAAAAACCCATAAAAGAATAGATAACAAATATATGACTCACAAATTATCAATCGTGAAAAATAATTTGGTGCAGAATTGCTGCACTAATGCAAAAAGATGGATTACTTGTCATAAACCAATAAAGCTTTTGTTTGTGAATTCAATATCTCATTTCTACTATTCGGGCTGGGTAACTTAAAATGATTTTTAAACCACATTATCTTAAAAAAATGCAACTGTCATAAAGGTGAACACTGAACCCCCTCCCTCCAACCTCTGACATAATCTGTCATTCTTGAAACAATTTATAGTTTGTATTCAACTATTAGCTCTAAAAAGCAGAGATTAAGTCACCAGGGCTAGATGCATCATGAACAACCATACAGTACTGTACTTTAGAGATGGGTGAGGGTGTTAGTTTAACCATACAGGCCTTAAAATGGTCTCAAAGATGTGCCAAGTCTGTCATTGCCAGACAACAGAATTTCATTAGTTCATAACTACATTTTAGAGCTCAGACAGCTTGTTTAAAGGCATTTCTGATCCTTCTTTTGAGTTGGACATTGTTTCTTCTTTTTCTTTCTTTCTTTTTTTAATTCTAGAAAGTAGAAGTGGAGTGGATGTCTGGGTAACATGGTCTGAATGCCAACCAAGGAGCCGTGCAGCATAATGTCACCAGTCTGCTGAGAGGATATCTGGGAAAGGACCTCACATAACCCTCCCCCCAATAAAGAGACTGACATAACCCTTTCCAACTGGCAAATGACAGTACCGCCAAAGTAATGAGTTAAAAAAGTCATCAGAAGATAAACCAAAATAAGCGTATGGGATTTATTTCCATCCTGAAATGCACAGAAATCCCTCATCCATTTCATGGACCCTTTTTGCCCTGTATGTGCACTGTAGTTCCACTCCTTGTGGATTGCTATTTCAGAAACAACCCTCTATCACTTCCCCCTTTACCCAACTCAGAGCTTGCTACTGATTTCGTTTGAATCTATGACCTTGAGTGACCCACATTATCTTAAGCCTTGGTCCCATCAAGTTTAGATATCTGATTTTAAATTAGTATTTTCACATATGATCTTTAACTCTCTCTCATTGAGAGGGATAGTCCCAATTTTCAAAACAAATTCCATCTGTCTTACAATTGGGGAATAAATGAAGATATATGAAATTTTGAATAAAGCAACAGAAGGGCAGCTCAGTTATCTAGATATAGTGAGACACATTAACTAAGCAACAGATTCAGGTTCAAATCCTGGGATCAGATTCTCAATCCCTGCTCTCAACGGGGATTGGGAGCATGCATGTAGGTGACGTGTTCTGCACTTAAGAGTGGCGAGAGGGACAGGGGATTAACTACATTGTCACTCAATAATGACAGCTGCTGGCTGATCAGGAACCACATTAACTAAACTCTTAACTTTAAACTTTGCAAATTACTAAGGTCAAACTTGTGCAAATGGTTTGAACAAGTGAACATGGCCTGTGGATTTCTTATTATCTAATCAGAATTCAAGGCACTGATCAATTACACAATCATAAAAAATGAGTTGTGCTGTGATAAAAACACTGTGTTGACTGAAGTTGACCAGCTTGTACAATGACTCCGGCACTGTTTTGCAAGTGCTGTACTTTTGCAATAAAACAAGACAAAGTTTATGGACAACTAATGTTACTATTTCATATCAAACGGTTAACTAGAGCCAACCAATAAAGGGAAAACTTTACTTAAGTAATTTAACCGTTTATTTATTTTGCAAAAGCATAGACTATAAGAACAACCCATGAACTTTATCCATTTATTGGGGAAAATAAAAAAAAAGTAACTAGGTCCATATCTAAGCTTAACCTCATGAAGAATTACTTTAATATGGTCTTTATTGTAATCCTTGACTGGCTAAGCTCTAAGTCAAAGACAACCTGCATATTTACTTTCAGGAAACCTGTAAGTTCACCATATGCACAATTTAGACAAAAACCTTCCTTCTTCAACCTACTTTTAAGTTAAATTCAAAACAGGTGTTTAATGCTAAGGCTGTAACCAAAATATTTCCCCTTATAACCTATGCCTCTGATAAGGCCTCCTTCGGAAATATAATGGTTACACATCCCTTTTATGGCTTTAACAAACCCCTATTTTTTTTCTTCTATCCATACAATGTAGAGTCTATTTGCACCCATTCAGTACTAAACTACGGATAAAGTTACAGCAAATTTGTTTTCTCAAAAAAGCAGTGAGGCCTAATATCCCCTGAGTAATAACAGACTTGTCATTCATTCAGAAGTAGAACTGGCATAATTTTCTCTCAGAAACAAACTCTACTTCCTGTGACAATGAAGCTGTTCTTAAAACTCTGAATGGGATACAGCTCAATTTGCAGGTGTTCAGGTAGAAAGGCAAGAAGGCATTTGACCTGCAGTGAGCAATTGTTGCTGTGGTAGGTAACTTCATTCTGTTCAGTTATATCATTCTATTAGACGGGGCTGCCAGGGTTTTCAGCTCTGAATTAGTAAGGTATGTTCAAGTGAATCAATCACTTATACAGATATATCTCATTCATTCTGATGATATAAAGATACATACCGCAGCTTTGGAACAAAGCAAGAGATGTTGTAAGAGAGCAAAATAAACCATCCTTCTGTGTGAGCAGAACGAATACGTAATAATTATCTAATAGCTTCTTAATTTCATTTTCCAACTGCTCTAATAGAGTGTGATGACAAATAGATTTTCTTTGTTTTACTGAAGTTGCTTTATGCAATGTTAGTAGCTATTTCACATGCAGTAGGTACACAAGGGAAGCACCAAAAATAGGATAGGTATTTAGAAATGTGGTCACCCTTTTTAGCATACTCAGAGGAGAGCTCTCCAGCCAGCAAGCCAGAACCTTTAGCCAGGTTTTTTTTAATATTAATCCAATTCTAAATAAGTAATAAGTAATGTACAATGTAATATGTTAATGTTTTATTGTAACTTTGCTTTAATATATTTTTAAAAGCCACTATTTAGATAGAATTATAATTTTAAATCAATTATACATAGAAACACAATAGAAAACATTTAAAATATAAAATTTAGAAATCTAAAATGGTTAAATTAATTAGCTGTTTTAAAAAAAACTAAATTCTCTAAAATATTTACAATTTCTGGTGTAAAAGTACTTTCTAAAAGATGAAAATCAAAGGCATTTAGGGACTGAATGCAAAGAGTGTTGTAAATATGGACTTATGCTGTTAATCATTATCTTGGGAAAATTATATTGTGTTTCATATACTAATACTATGACATTTTTATTAACTCATAATCCCTTTGCTAACAGTGGTGCATTAAGCAAGTAATTAAGAGGGCAGCAAATATTAAAAATGCCTACTTTTAATCCTTCAGTCATCTTAAAGGGATACAGTATCTTCTAGCATTAGTGCTTCTTTAAGGACAAACAATTAAACTTAATATTATATCTCAAGCAGAAACTGATAATATATACTTTACCAAGGAGGCTTAAATAATAATTACCGGTATACATTATACCATCCTTTACATCTGTTAAGGAAATTGCTCATTTTAAATTACAATAAATGTGTCTTCCCTGGTGATTTAAAGGTTTGTGGTTCCTAGAAATGGGGTTCAAAATGGGCCTGAGTAATCCTCTGTCTTCTGGTTTGCGACTCATGCTCATGCTGTTCTATACTGTTGCGGGAAACATTCCATTTGGTGTTCACTCCACCGGGTCTTAGGCACAGCAAATGGAAGAGCACAAACAATAAGGGCATCAGAATTGGACTTAATGATGAGGGATGGTGGAATGGGAGCTGCTCAACTTCCTTAGCAGAGAGGGAGAAAATGAGGTTTATAGAATGCTGCTACCTAAGCTATCCTGTAACCTGTTAGAGGTAAGAAGGAGAGAGCCACTGAACAAACCTTACAGAAAGTGAAAGAGTGAGAAAAAGGAGATTCTCCCTCCCTTATAAAGGTAAGTACACATGAAAGAGAGGAGCCCCCAAGAGAGAGAAGAAAAATGTTAACACAAGCTGATATTAAGAGGAGAATAACACTGAAGTGAGAATCTCATAGCAGAAGAAGGTAGAAGATACGCTTCATAAGAATATAAATGTGTGGCATGACAAAAACTATTAAGAAAGAAGCCCAGGTTCATTCAATGCTACCGTTGTTACACTACAGATTTGCCTTCAGCTTTACACGTTTACCTCTGAAGTGATGATGAGCCTTCAAAAGAAGTTTATTGCATGTGGAGGATCACAGTGGTATATGTTAACAGTGACTCAAATGCATTTCCTCAACGTGCTATATCATTTGTTGTAGTGACAGATGCAAAAATATATGCAGTGTAACCAAATATAATTGGTTTCATTCACTTTAGAATTTTTTCTTTGCTAGTTTTTTTTAATAGAGTAAAGAAATGTCTATGTCTGCCATTAATGAACAGTGTCTAGTTAAAGAGGCTAGTCAATTAGAATCCGAATACAGGCATGCCTAACCATGACTGCTATATGGTTATGGAGAGAAAATCATGTCTACTATACAGTCAGTGCTCTGTACTAATTACCCAAGAAGTTCCAAGTGCATAATACCAGTTAACAACACTCAACTTTGCAGAGATAATGATAGATACTGGGGGGATGGGGTGTTTATCTTATATAAACACAGGAGCACCGCCAGTTTTTTTGCCGCCCTAGGTGGCAGAAGGTCCCGCCCCCGAAATGCCACCCCCGACAGAGGCAGCGGAAGGTCCCACCCCCGAAATGCCGCCGCCGCCGGGGGTGGCCGAAGATCCGGCCGCCACAGTCGCCGCCCCCCAAATGTTAGAGCCTTAGGCGACCGCCTAGGTCACCTAATGGGTTGCGCCGGCCCTGTATAAACAAAACTTAAATTTTTGCTTTTGCAGAATAGGTAATAAACTTTAGTGTGCCTATTTCTAGGAAAGCAGTGCACATCCTGTAACTTTAGCATTGCGGTAATTCTGATGTTATTCATGGAAATATATACGTTTTAAAGATTTGTAAAGCAACAGAAAAATCTAGTAAGAAGAAAATCCATTCTGTATTACATGCAGTAACTTGCCTTACACTTATTAATCCTTCTTTGGGATGTAGGCTCGCAACCCCATTGCTCAGAATGTCTCTAACTCAGTGTCAGATGCTGAGACTGGACGACAGGGGATGGGATAACTTGATAAATTGTCCTATTCTGCTCATTCCCTCTGAAGCATCTGTCAGAAGACAGGATACTGGGCTAGATAGACCATTGGTCTGATTCAGTAAGGCCAATCTTATGTTCTTTATCTAAGATCACGTTACTGATCACTAAACTGAGTTATCTCCACTGCATAATTGATAGTTATTCCAGAACTATGTCAGTCAAAATAAGTAAAAATCTAAAAATGGACTAGAAATAAATCGTACATTTCTAGTTCCAAACAGAAACTGTAGTACCATATCAGAGACAGACTTCAAAATAGTTCTCAACCTAACACGGTTTTCATTTTAAACTAATAAAATGATTTCTTGTAAGACTTGTAACCACTTGCTGAATATAGACATTTTACTTCAAGGTCAATTGCAATTTTTTCCTCTTATGGACAGTGAATCACTTAAGCTTGACACTCAGTACATATTCAACACACCTGTAGCTGTCTAACAAAACTAGTTCTATGTATTGAAAAACTGTATAGGTGATATTGTTTGCTGTAATCCTACTAAACAAAAAGGAGTTTAAAGGCACTCTTTATTGCTCTTTACAATGCTGTAACCAGTATAAGATGTTAGTCTATAAGACTGGGCACGGTATGTACTCAGTATTCACCACTGACTACAGACAGGGAACACAAAGTTCGTGTTAGCACTCTCCTATATGACTTTGCCAGACCACCAGTTTGGCTCGTAATTAAGGAATTTAAGTAAATACCCTGCCTAGACTGCAATCTGTTTAATGAAGCCTTGTCAATAAGAATTGCAGCTGCTGTCTGGGGTCCACACAAGGCAGCTCTTGAAGATCTGAAAAGAAGGGGGGCGGGGACAATGTGGATGGATAGCTCAGAGAAGCATCAAGGTAACCATTTTCCTCATGAAAGAGGCATAATGCTAGTCCCTTAAATATGGAAAACAGCTTGCTCTTGAAAACAACAAAAAATCCCATCTTAACATTATGCTAGTAATGTGCCAGCAAAAGTCTGCTTACATTTTAAAAACAAAATGAAACTGATATACATAAACTTTAATCTAGCAGACACAGGTATAACAAGATCCAATGGTTGGAAACTGAAGCTAGATAAATTCAGTCTAGAAATAAGGAACACATTTTTAACAGTGAGGGTAATTAAGTATTGGAGCAATTTACTAGGGTTGTAGTAGATTCTTTATTGCTGGTAATTTTTTAAATCAAGATTGGATGCTTTTCTCAAAGATGTTATAGTTCAAACAACAAAATATAGTTCAAGTGTTATAGTTCAAACAGGAATTAATTCAGGGAAGTCCCATGGCCTGTGTTATACAGGAGGTCAGAATAGATGATCACAGTGGTTTCCTTCGGGCTTTATGATCTATACATTTCTCAGGTGTTCCCTAGCTTTACTATACACCTTATTATCTTGTCCGTATGATACTAAAACAGAGCCTTTGTAATACTCTTAACACAGCAATATTATATCTATCTTGTACTAATCAAAGGAACTCTTCCTACACTAGTGTTTTCCTTTTATGAGAAAGTCCCTCTGATTAAAACAAACAAATGGAGCAATATTTTTCTATCTGTAGTCAAACCTGGCATGCTGATACATAACATTTTCTTAAACTGCATAAAGCAATTTTATTTTGAGCTTATTTCAACTGAAATAAAAATTAAACTTTTAATGATAGAAAGTCCATCTTATGCAGAAGAAAGCAAAGTTGTCAAGAGATAAGGGAAAGCTTGTCAATCAGAGAGAACCAGCCATCTCTAGGGTAGAACAAGCCACCCACAGCCTATCATCTAACTGCACACTTAATAATCCGCAGGTTCCAAAGCAGACCGGGGGGGGGGAGAGGGGGAGAGAAGGGGAGATGAGAAGGGGGATGGATGGGCTGCATCTGCCTTCAGTCCAATATCCTGCTGTCTTTAGAGGTACAGAGAATGGACCATACCTTCTCCATGACAGTTCTGCTATTTTTTTTTAAAAGAAGGCCACCAAAAGGTCATCCTCTTGCTGTCTCCAAAGTGGGAAGTTAATTGTCAAACTGTCTGCCCAAATTGTGCCACCTTTGGAAAGGGAGCATATACCATTGGCCTCTCCCCAAAAACACCTGGTGCATGTGCCATATCATGCAGACTGTAACAATGGTTACCTAAGATATTCATTTTGGCTTTATTTATCAACATAAATAAAAGCAAATGAACACCAGTACAGTTAGTCATGCTGAAATAATGATGTTATGGTTTGTAGGGAAAAAGTGACTATGAGAAAACATGTTTAATTATCATTATGTAAAATACATTATAATACAAAATGTTTTAAAACCATCAAATCTTAGTATATTCAGAATGAAACCAGCTTTTCTGTCCTTAATTCTTTCTATTATGTTCAGGTATTGTAGCTAATAATATCACCTACTATTCTGCAGCCCCCGATACAAGGTGACTATGTAGATATAAGCTTAGATAGATAGATAGATAGATAGATAGATTCAATGAGGTGCATTAGTAATAGAATTGTAGCCTTAATACTGAACATCCTATTTTTATGATTTTCTGGTATATCAAAAGTTTAAAAGCTTCTAAATCCTGTTTCTGTATATAATTTACATTAATTTAGCATACAATACAACTGGTTTTGTAATGACTGTACACAAATTAAAGGGGGGAGGCAATATTAATAAATATAAAAAAATTAATTAAAGCCAACAGGCCTGAGCTTACAAATACTGTTCTAGTTTGGTTTGTATTACAGCCATGTACATGCACAATGGGCCAAAGGCTGGGACGCAACACAGAGCCTGAGTGGGTAGTCTGTGAGCTAGAGATCGGAGTGGACTGGAGTGAAGGAATCCTCCCCTCTGCCAAGGAATGGCAGCAGAAACCTTCCACAGTTGCACCTCAAGACTCAGGGTTACAACAGCTACTCCTGTTGCTATGTTTCCTTTCTGTAGTTGAGAATGGCTGATGGATCCTCAGTCACAGATCCACCAGGATCTACCAGCCCTGTAAGTTCCTCTCCCCCAAACCCAGAGTGGTGCACAGACTAGTTCTCCAAACTCGACCTGGCCCAGGAGTCTGGAAGCCATGGGATCACATGGCAGGTCTGCCCAGGAGCCACAGCCTCTGGGAGCCTTGGCAACTGCTGAATTAAATTGACCTTCAACATGCCACAGCAGCAGTTAAACGGATATGAATGTCCATTTCACACAACAGTTCCTGGTCCAGGGGAGCACATTTCGTTTTGGAAATACCATGTGTTGGAATTTCTAGTTTAAGATAAATTAGGGAACAACTGGTTTTGATTGATTCAAAACCAAACCAAACTTTGAAAAGTCAAAACTTCTTTAAAACTGAAAGTCACAATTTTCAGCCAGCTGTGCTGCAAACACCTAAAATTCTGCCTAAAATTCTGCCGAACCACATCAATTTTGCAGAGTCTTCTGAAGCCATGAACAGGATTTAGACGACTGTGGGTTCTATCTGCTTTAAAAAAGGAAGAAGCTGATTCTTGTGATTTCCTTCCCTTTTCTTATGATAAGGATGAAGCTGGCAGAGCTGAGAGACCGTTGGACATGCATGTGCATGCTGTCATAAATGAATCCATCACCTGTGTCTGTCACCACTGTATCACTCTGCTTTTGCAGAATTCTCTTTTGAAAGCTGATAGTCTTGTCATCAACAGGAACTTTTAAAAAAAAAAAGTTATTTTCAGGCTACAGTAGGTTGCATTATCAACCACCTTGACAGTGCCCCTTCCACTCAGTTTTTGGACAGGAGGCTTGCAAGAGGGAATCTGTTTTTTTGGGGGGTGGGGGATGGGAGTGAGGAGCCAATCTCTAAATCAAAGTTTGTCGAAAAAATATTTTTCTACAAATAATTTCCTTCCAATTTTGCAGACTTCTATACACAGATTTAGCCAATGTGATTTGAAGTTATTTATATAAGAGGCCCTCAAAAATTGGATTGATAATGGAAACATCAACTGACCATTAAATACAGCTACAAAATTCTATTATGTATTTGTAAAGCAAAAACAGGAGAAATGTGCACTTCTGTTGATACATCAACCATCTCTCTTCCCAAATAGAAAACTCCTTTTACAAAAGCAACCATTGAAAATGCTGTAGTGGGCATTTTGGGGGCGGGGGGGTAACAAAATGTGTCATGTCAGTTGAGATAACATAGTACACTTATTTCTAATTTCTTATTCCCTGTTCTAAAGCCTATCTCCTTTTTCCATCTTTTTTTCTATTAAATAGTGTTATAACATTGCTACTTCATTGACTAAGTCTGAGAGGACTAACACTTCATGAAGAGCCTGCTCCTCTCAGGAAGTCATTATGCCATTAATACACACCAATTGTGTGATGTTGGAAGAAAAAGGAAAGGTGAAATAGATCTGAACAATGACGTAAATCGAAGGTAACATTTAATCGCAGTTTAAAAGTTCAAGAAAGAACAATTCCCCTTGTCTGACTTATACAAAGGTATGGGGAATCAGAAGAGGAAGAGGAGGATAAGTGCATAGAAAACCTTCCTTTCACTGTGCACTGGAAAGTGGAGGTGATCATGGAATCATAGAAACGTAGAACTGGAAGGGACGTTGAGAGACTGAGGCAGGACTAAGTATACCTTAGACCATCCCTGACAGGTGTTTGTCTAACCTGTTCTTAAAAGCCTCCACTGATGGGGATTCCACAACCTCCCTTGGAGCCTGTTCCAGTGCTTAACTATCCTTATAGTTAGAAAAAACTTTATAATATCTAATCTAAAATCTCCCTTGCTAAAGATCAAGCCCATTACTTCTGGTCCTATTTTCAGTGGCCATGCAGAACTTTATAACAGCTCTCAACGTATCTGAAGACTTATCAGGTCTCATACTTTGTCTTCTTTTCTCAAGACTAATCATGCTCTGTTGTTGTTGTTGTTTTTAACCTTTCCTCATACGTCAGGTTTTCAAACTTTTTATCATTTTTGTTGCTCTCCTCTGGACTCTCCATATTTGTCTATATCTTTCTTAGGGTGATGGTGGCTCTAGTCTTCAGAATGAGAAAGGAAACAAGTTTATTTTATGAGTAAGAGTAAAACATTCAAACTGGCAATTAAAGTGCTTTATTCAGGCCATTCTGGGACACCAAATACTTAGAGGATCAGATATTCCATAATATTTCATGTTCAATGTTCCTCTAAGTATAATATGTGGTTCCCTTTAGTTATGAATTTTACTTTAAAGGCAAGGGGACATTTTTGATAATGCACATCTTAAACTTTTCATTAAACTACCAAATTTAAATTCTACCTTTTTGTGCACTCTGACATTTTTGTCTGGCATTTTCATTAATTTTGCGACATACATAAATGTAGCTGAAATGTTAACTGATCAATACTTTGTCTCTCTCATGTAGCACTAGAGCTCAGCTCCCGAAGGACGACGTAGCAGTACAGAAATTAAATGTGTAAAATATCAAATGTTAATGTTAAACACAGCAGCACTTACTGCATAACGACTGAAAAGGCTAAAACAATTCAAAATGGACAGATGGTAGCACAAATTATCTACAATCACATTTAAAGATTAAAGTTTGTCCTGTAAAATAATTCATTGACTCATGCTGAAGTGTGTCCTTTTACTGATAGCTCAGTTGTCCAATTATTTTTGTGCTCATTACAGTGAGAAATGACAGTACTGGAAAGAGACAGTGTACACACCCCCCCTTCCCATATTGCACCCACTGACATCCACAAGAACACAAATGTCTGGTCAAGAGGCTGATGGAAATTAGGCCCAATTTAGTAGACATTTCATTGCCTACAGTAGATTACTCCAAAGAGAAAACCTTGCCACTTTTGCATAGTATATGACTGTAGTACAATTCTTATGCATAAAACATAATGTATTAATTACTGAACTTAAGAAATCTGTTGAAATAATGCTAACGGTCTGTCTTAAATATAGAAAAGCTAGGAAATTTAAAGTGAAGGCTCCTACTCAGTATTCTGCTTACTTCCTTTTTGCCTGGGTGTTAGAGAAGAACAAGTACAGAAAGAGATCATACATTCTAGGTCCAATACCTAGGCACAACAGGGCCATTTTAGAACTGTAACATTAATTTGATATTATTTTTGTGTTTTGCCTTTAACAGTTGGAAAAGAACAAATATTGGTAGGAGAGTGGGAGAACTTTATCAATTTCAAATCTACTGATATTTCAGATCCAAAGGCATATCATTGTAACCAGACAAAAAATGGTTACTAACCTTCTGTAACTGCTGTTCTTCAAGTTGTGTTGCTCATGTCCATTCCATGTTAGGTGACACAAAAGCAGTACTCCAGGGGGTGAGCTCAGAGTTCATGGACATACGGACTGCAACACTGCTCTTCCGAACCTGGTCTCATCTCAAACCTGTTGAGCGATGGCATACTGGGAAGCAAAGGTATGCACCAATGAACAAGTTGCTGCCCTGCAGATGTTTTGGACTGGGACTTGTGCAAGGACTGCTGCTGAAGAGGCCTGAGCTCTTGTGGAGTAAGTGGTTAGGATGGTCGGAGGTGTGACATTCACCTGCTCATACCAAGTCCGAATACAGGTGGTGGAGGAGGAGGAGATCCTCTGGGCTGATACTGGAAGCCCTTTCATCCTTTCTGCTACTGCTACAAAGAGTTGTGTGGATTTGTGAAAGGATTTAGTCCTCTCAGTATGAAAGGCAAGGGCACATCTAATGTGTAATGAGTGAAGCCACCGCTCCTCAGAGTTCTTGTGAGGCTTTCAGAAGAAGACATGCAGGAAAATAGCCCTATGGAATTTTGAAACCACCTTAGGAAAGCTGGGTGGGGGCACAATTGGACCTTGTCCTTGAAGAACACAGTGTATGGTGGTTCTTACATACAGGCCCTGATTTTAGAGACCCTTCTGGCTGAGGTGATTACCACTGAAAGGCAACCTTCCAAGAGAGAAGTAGCAGAGGGCATGATGCTAGCGGTTTGAATGGAGGACCCATTAGCCTTGACAGGACCGGGTTTAAATCCCATGGAGGGATCAGGTTTAAATCCTCACGGATCTGCAGGTCAAGCCTCTCCAGATCCTTGTGAAATCAGACCGTCATCTCATGGGAGAATATTGATCTGTCGTTCACTGGCGGGTGGAAGGATGAGATCGCTGCTAAGTGCGGCTTGATAGATACAAGGATCAGATCTTGCTGCTTTAGATAGAGCAAGTAGTCCAAGATAGCCTGTAGGGAGAAACGAACTGGAGAGAGACCTCGCTGGAATGCCCACATCGAAAAGCATTTCCATTTGGCCAGGTAGGTAGCCCAAGTGGACTGTTTCCTACTGCCTAGCGAGACCCAACGAACTTGCTTTGCACAGGCCTACTCCTCCAGGTTCAGCCATGTAGCATCCACGCCATTAGGTGAAGGGAGGCAACCTGCCATGGTCTTCTGAGATCAGATCCGGACAGAGTGGGAGCGGAAGAAGGGGTGCTACTGAAAGGACCAGCAGTGTGCCGAACCGGTGTTGCCGCAGCCATACTGGGGCTATAAGAATAACTCTCGCCTTGTCCCGCTGGATATTCAGGAGGACCTTGTGAACTGGAGAGATCGGGGAAAAGCATAAAGCCTCTGCAGGAAGGCATCAGAGAAGGAGCCTGGACTGTGCCTGTGCAGCGAGCAAAACTGATGGCAGTTCCGGTTCTGCTTGGTCACGAACAGGTCTATGTGGGGAGACCCCCACCTTTGGAAGATGAATCTGGCTATCTCCAAGTAAAGAGACCACTCGTGGTGAGAGGAAAAGGAACTGCTGAAGTAATCCACCAGTGTGTTCAGGGCTCCTGGAAAATGTGACACCTCCAGGTGGATGGAGTGCTCCACATAGAATTCCCACAGAAGGATGGCCTCCTGATACAGAGCTGAGGATAAAGCATCTCCCTGTTTGTTGATATAGAACATGGCTGGGTATTGTCTGTCAGAATTTGCACCGCCTTGCCGGAGACCTAGAGGAGGAACGCTTGGCAAGCTACACTCTGAGTTCCCTGACATTTATGTGCAGGGAGAGTTCTTGGGACCACAGGCTCTGAAGCAGTCAAGATGGGCTCCCCAACCTAGGTCTGACTCACCTGAAACTAAGGACACTGACAGTTGAGGGCAACAGAGGGCACCCCCATCATTACCAATCTCAGGTCTGTCCACAAGTCCATGGAAGGAAGGACCAGGGGAGGAACAGTGAGCACAGAGTCTAAGTGGTGTCTGTTCGTGGGGTAAACTGATGCCAGCCACATCTGTAGGGGCCTGAGATTCAGCCTTGCATGCTGGATCATGAAAGTACATGCAGTCATGTGCCCCAGTAGCTTGAGGCAAACTTGAGCAGTTGTAATTGGGTGTACCATGACCTTGGATATCAGGTCTGACAGAGTCTAAAATTGGGCCTCCGGAAGGAAGGCTCTGGCCTGGATTGAGTCAAGCATTTCCCCAATAAATTCTAGTCTCTGAACTGGGATTTTGAGTGTTTATCAGCAGACCCAGTGCTTAGAAGGTGGCTTTGGTCATGCTGATGCTGGCCCGCACATGAGTCTCTTGCTGACCTTTGATCAGCCAGTCGTCAAGGTATGGGTAGACCTGGATGCCTTGCCATCTGAGGAAGGTTTCTACTATTACCACACATTTTGTGAAAACCAGTGGGACTGCTGACAGGCCGAAGGGGAGAGCAGTGAATTGCTAGTGGCATTGGTTTACAATAAATCTGAGAAATCTTCTGTGGCCACTGAAGACAAATGTGAAATTATGCATCCTTTAAGTGGAAGGCAGCATACCAGTCCCTGGATCCAGGGAGGGAATGATGGAGGTCAGGGAGACCACGTGGAACCTCAGTTTCTTAGATATCTGTTGAGGCAACCCAGGTCCAGAATGGGCCAGAGACCCCATTTGGCCTTTGGGATTAGGAAGTATTGGGAGTAAAACCCCTTCCTGTGGAACCTCCTCCACAGCCCTCATTCATAGGAGGGACTGCACCTCCTGGATGAGGAATTGCTCATGGGAAGGGTCCGTGAAGAGGGGTGGGGGTGGAGTGGATAAAAACTGAAGGGTAAGCTGACTGTCACCATACTGAGCACCCAACAGTCTGATGTTATGCAGATCATGCTAGGCTGAAATGGGACAGATGGTCCAAAAATAAAGGGAAAGTCAGATCTGAAGTAGTGTCTGGTATAGTGCCCTTGGGCGCACCTTCAAAAGGCCCGCTTCGGCCCCCCAAAGTATCTCTGAGACTCTGGCTGGGAGGCTGAGGTGGACGGGAGTGGATGGCACCACTTATAACCCCTCCCTTTTCTTTTATAGGGATCCCCTCTTGGAGGAACCGAGAAACGAGGAGGCTGTTGGGGCCTGAAGTGCTTCCTGGAAGCCGACAGCACAAAGGCCCAAGGATCGGAGGGGGGCCCTTGATTCCTTTAGGCCATGAAGTCTTGTGTCCGCCTGCTCCAAGAATAAAGAGAAGGAGAGGTCCTGGATGGATTGTTGGACCTAGTGAGGAACAATGCTTCATGGTGACAGTGAAGGCTATTGTCCTGGCTGCCAAGTCAGCTGCATCCAGAGCTGCCTGGAGAGAGGTCCTGGCCACATTCTTACACTCCACATTCTTACAGGGCAATGAATTTCTGCCTTGAATCTTGGGGCAGAAATTTAGTCACAAATTATTATAGTTCTATCTCCCCAGCAAAGCTTGCTCGTTAGAGATACGTAGTCGAAGGCTATCTGTCAAATAAACCTTTCTTCCAAAAAGGTCCAGTTTCTTGGCATCTCTGTTTGGGGGCTAGCTCTCAACTGGCCCTGCATCTCCCTCTCGTTGACTGGTGCCACAACCAGAGATCCTGTAGGGGGGTGTGAGTATAGGTATTTGAATCTGCTCACTGGCACATAATACTTCTTTTCTGCCGTCTTTGAGGTGGGGGGAAAGAGAAGGCATTTGCCACAGGGCCTTGACCAGACGTATCAGAGCCTCAGTGATGGGTAAGGCTACCTTGAAGGGAACTGCTGCAGCCAGAATATCAATAAGGCTGTGTGATTTCTTTAAGCACCAGGTTTACTGCTACCCATTTGAGGAGGTCCTGATGGGCCCTAAAGTTATCCTGCGGTTCCTGCTATAGCCTCATCTGGGGAGGAGGAGGACAAGGAGGCTTACATCAGAGGAGGGACTCCTTCCTCTTCCTCAGCCTCAACAATGTCCACAGGAGCCATATCCTTTACGTCGGTACTGGGGTCAGTACTGGAGTCAGGGTCTGGTGCTGAGTGGGAAAGAGCAGTAACCTGCTTCTCGGAAACCACCGAGTAAGAGCGATGGGAGGAAGATCCAGTACTGGGAGAAACCCCAGGGATTCCAATAAAGCCACTGTATTGGCCAGTGACCTGCTGGCTAGTGCTGGTGCAGGGACCGGCACCAAAATCCCATGGCAAATAGGGTGGGAACTGGTGGTGACCATTAGGTTGTGCATAGGATTCCCCTTCAGACTCAGAAGAGGAGCCCTCTCATGGAGATCACAGCAGAGCGATACCCATCTCTTCTTCTATGTGGTGTCAGTGGTATGGGGACTGGCAGCAGACAGAGGCAAGCAGGACCTAATCACATCATCCTGACCATCTCCAAAGGTACCAGGAAGGAGCTCGAAGCTCCTTGTTCCCATCTGTTTCTGGTCATCAGAGCTGGCATTGGAGTTGGGGGGGGGGGAGGTAATCAGGAGAGACAGTAAATCCCTGGATGCTTGAAAAGGCTCCGGTGTCAACGGGATAGTCAGACTGCTGGTGCCACAGTGACTTCCAGATGTCGGGGAAGGCACTGCACTGAACTCAATGCTCTAGGCGGAGTCGACGGTGCCATCATGGGGCCGGGAGTGGAAGAGTGGCTCAGCATGGGTCTCACTGCATTGCTTTCCCCCAGCTTGTCCTTTTGGTGCACCAGCGAGTACCCTCTGTTGGTGTGTACAGGGAGATTTTGGCAAACCAGTAAAGTGCCTGAAACCACTATGGCTTATTGCTAAAAGCAGCCTAGTCAGCAGTTTCAGCTTGACCAAGGCAGGAGAGGAGGAGGGTTTTGGGTGCCACAGAAAGGGCAGCTTGACCCCGCGTCCTTCCTGATAAGAATTGTGTTGAAGTTGCTGATACATGCATTTTAGAAGAGCAGGATGTGCCCCAGGAATGTCTATTGGGGCCTCAAGGCTACAAACTCTGGAAAAATCCACACCTGGTTAATCAATAATCAGAAGGAACCTCTTGCTTAACCATTGAAACTGCTTAATTAACAAGTTTTCATTAAGGGACATGTCATTCTATTACTAATGTATAAATAAGGGGAAACAGTTTGAGGTAGTTGGACTCTTTTGGGACTCGTTTGGACTCTCCCTCTGGATACATCTTGCTGTCCCCACCGGCAGACGGAAGATTTGGCCACCGGAGGCCTGCCGCTGTGTTACTCGAGAGCCACACTCAGCTTTGGTAATTATCAAGGGTTGGGGGTGTTTTACTAACCTGTTGCGGATGTGTGTAAGTGCTGGGGATTAAGTAAAGTTTAGCTTTAAGTGAAAGCACTCTTGTGCTGTCCTGTTTGTGCCAGCCATTTATTGGTTGGACGGCCGTGTCTCCCGATTTATTTCCTGACACCACCTCACACAGAGTAAAAGTTACCAAGAGCTTTGGGTTGAAAGAACCCCGGGTAACAGGTGCACTGCTTTTTGTGTTTCTCCCTCAGCACCAGAGATGGTGAATAGTTTCCAGAAGAGCTCAGTGCCGGAGGAGAACTTCACATCAATGCCGAAGTGCTTGGTGCCAAATCAGAGCAGCTCAGCTGAGGTGGGTCTGATGGTGGCTTCCATGAGAATAGCCTTCAACCTGATGTCTTGATCTTTTTTAGTGTGGGGTCTAAAGTCCATATAGATCTGGCAATTGTCCCTCATGTGAACACTTCTAACAGCTAGAGTGTGTGTCGCTCATAGGCATAGGTTTGCCAGAGGAGGCATGAAGTTTGAAGCCCAGAGACCAAGGCATGCTCTCCCCTTGGGGCAAAGACGTCCCTTGATGATAGGGACTATCTATTTACACTAAATATGTAGACCTACACTAATTACAATAACAATATAGACTAAACTATGATAAACTAAGAGTTAGAGTCCAAAAACCACTGGGAAGAAGTCTTGCCGAAGCAAGACGGTCGTTCCAGCAACTATTATAGGCGGTAAGAAGGAACTGAGAGCGTGGCCGGCAGCACCCCGTATACCAGCACATGAGCATGCGGCTCTAGAGGGAGCTAGAGCTGGCCCGACGGATACCACTGAGAGAAAAATCTCTGGCAACAGTGCACTTGGCACACACACACCTAACAAGGAATGGACTTGAGCAAGCACTCAAAGAAATGTATTTTTTATGAGTTGCTTATACATAAATTGGATATTCAGAGGCACTGCCTTATTAATTTAAATGCTACATTTTTGAATAAGAGCTTGTATATTATTGTCTGTTCAAAAATAAAGTGTTTCTCCAGTACTGTTATATTTATTGTGAGATATTGAGGCGCGGCTAAAAAAAAAAAAAAAAAAAAAGAGTGAGCTAAATCCCTGAACTCCCATTGAAAATAATGGTACTCAAAAGTGAAAGAGAGACCTGGAAAATATTTAGTATAGGTGTTGCATGAGCCAGAATGCCTCAAGCTTGACTTTCAGATCCCAGACTGAATTTGTAAAACTGGGAGTTAGACAAAATGTATTCTTACTTACAAACTGAGCAAATATTATTGGAAATTCTTGAGGAAAAAAAAATAAACAGAGAATTCCATGATGACAATTTTACGAAGTCTTTTTCATAGTATCATCACATTCTAAAGTTCAACAAGCAACTCAGATGTGGCGCATAAGCAATCAGAAAGCATCCACTGAAAACTTTTGAATTCTCTGAGATGAGTATTATGGCAGATAAAATTTTAAGTGTTTACTATTAAACCTACTGACTTTGAAAAGTGCCCCAGTGAATACTTCAATGTGCAAAAAGCCCAGAATGAATACCTGTAGCTTATTATAGCATCGTAATATTAATTAAGAGTCTGCATGTGTTTCCATTCTAAAGTCTATTTCTCAGTGGTGTACCTTTAACTTCATAATTAAAGTTCTGACTCCATTTCTAAATTTGTGAAACCTAAGCTAGTCCTCTGCGAGCGCGTGAGAGAGCGTGTTGGGGGGAAGAAAGAGGAGAAGGTGGAAAGAATGGGTATTTGTGATTTTTTTTTAAACTTTTGGTTATTCACATGAGATGCTTGTGGATTATGATGTGAAAAATCATACCTACAGTATTTCACTTTTGTAAAATTGTTCTGAATCTTTATTTTAACCCTATCTATCAAACACAGCTTGGTCCAGAAACTCCATGTTGGGTTTTTGCTGTTGGCTTCTAAAAGGATTGGTGTTGGTTTTATGGAAAAGGCTGAATGTTAATTTTAAACTTTTATAATAAAACATTGTTTTCTTGTCTGCACATGGAGCTGGGAATCTGGAAAACCCTATTTTTAATCCCTGTTGTGATACTGATACTGACTCATTCTATGATCTTTGGAAGTCCTCTAAGGGCTATGGTTTGTAAAGGATTTTGAAGCTGAAAAGTGATATACATCAGGTAAGAATTATTATAAAATTGATTTCCAAAGGGAGTGTTGAATTCTGGCACAACCTTAGCACAAGACAACACAATATCGCCAACTGAAATAAGTCATGCTTTCACAAGGCTGTGCAAGATTTTGCAGGGACCCAAGGAAGCTGTGAAAATCCCAGCCACCATCTTGAAATGAAAACTCCACAGCCCTGCAATCCCTTTTTGAAGTTCTTATAGATTTGGTTTAAGTAACAAATGTCTATTTTATGATAGGCAACATTACAAATGCTTTTTGAAACCGAGGGAGAAAAAAGCTTTAAATGCTTCACAAACACCCATAGGGACTTGCTTCTCAGAAAGAGAGCCTTCAAAATAGCAGCCATAGCTGATCCCCTCTTCTGCAGGGCAGGACCACAACACATTTAAAGTCACAACACTGAAATTGGTACAGCTTATCAACATCTGTTCCTAAATTCAATCTAATTATGAACCAATTCTCTTCTGTGAAGAAGAAAGAGTTGTGTTGGTGAATAGAAAAGAAAGTATATTACTATATAACCAGAAATATGTTTTTACTGTAATTTACAATAGCTAGTGTTAAAAAGTATATTTATGATGACACTAAAATAAAATATCTGTATTTATCTAGTCTCAGTTGCTTCTTAAGATTTCTTCTGGTCATACAGAATTTGTTCTGTTAAGATTTAATGGTGACAGCAGTGCACCATGAGAAAGACTGGCAAGTGAAGTAGACTCTAGCAATGACCCACAAAGCAGGATATCACTCCACTTTCCTGTCTTCTACTGATATTAAAAGGGAGTTCCATGTCAAAAGGAGAACTGAACAAACGTGTATGTATTAATCCTAATAGCAATACAACTAGTACAAAATGCTGCAGCACGTCTCCTCTGCAATGCAAGCTACTGTGAGCATATCAAATCTGTCCTCCACTCTCTACATTGGCTTTCCATAGAATTGCAAATCAAGTTCAAGGTCTCGGTCCTTATCTTCAAAGCGCTCCATTTCCCATGCAGAGGGTACCTAACAGAATGTCTAAAGGACCAAGATAGTAGTCAACAACTTCGCTTCTGTGGCACAATAGAACTCTCAACAGTAGGAGTTAAGCTTGTCTGTGCAGGAGACAGGACCTCAGACCAGAGGTGGTCTGAGACTATGTAATGAACAACCCCAGGAACTAACGATCATCATAAACCTGTTTTTGCTCCAAGTGCAAGGCACATTTATTTGACCTTGACATCTCTAATGTAAACCCATAGCAACAGGCATACTTATTTAATAAATGAATGAATGAATAAAAACAACAAATACTTTTATCAACACAAGACACTCCATTGTGCACACCTTTCCGTTTGAGGAGAGGATGAGAGAACAATCAACACATGACAGATGTGGTCATGATACTTAATGCACTACTGGAGAGGGCTCAGGTACTATGAGAACAAGTGGGGTATAAGAACTTATATTGGATAGGACAGAGCCTTATGGAGAAATGTGCATTATCCTAATAAAGTTTTATCATTCTGAACTCTGAAACAATGAAGTACTAAAAAGAACATTTAAATTATTTTAGATAGCAGGATAAGCCAAAAACAGCCAAGGAGTTCAAAGTCAGACTGACCATTTGTGCTACAATCACATCTTGGGGCACAGCTGAAGCCCCCTCCACCCCTGGTAGAAGCTGCAACCAAGGAAGAATTCACCTTCCAGGTGTAGTGCTACTGCTGCTGTCCTCTGCCAGGGAATAACTTTAAATTTTAGCCATCATATGAAAGGAGCCCTGCTAGCAGATGCTCCCTGGAAGATACATTAATTCAGTGCAGCTCCAAGATGCCACAGGCAGCTCTTCTCACTTTGTGAGATGCAACACATGGCTCCAAGCCCCTCAAAAAAGTGTGTGCACACACACGACTATTGCTACAGCTGGTCTTCTCACCAGCAGAACCCAATCAGTGAATCTGGCCACCTATTGGCAGCTCATGTACTGTAAAATGAAAACAAACAAAAAAGGCACATAAATTGTGTCCCCTTAGTAAATGTTGAGTTTTAACTTCGTATTTTCCAGTTTTGACAAGCATGAGTAAGTTTCATGGGATCACTAGATGCAGAACTGTGGCCAGAATTTGGTATCTGGTGATTTTTAAAAACTGCAATTTAAGTGGCTGATTACTTTTTATCTAAATAGGTGCTATTGGTGTTTAGGGATGCTCCCTTTTAAAAAAAAAACAATTTTAAAAGTATAATTTTTTGTTAAAAAATGAAGGAGCTGATCCCACTGGTAATGTATATTTCATATTGATGAGGTGTACTAAAAATTCTTATGAAAGCTTTGCCACCTCACTGTTTTGATCCATTTTTATTTCAAAGTACCAAAAGCATTAAAAACAATTTATAGACTAATTGTGCCATATTCAGCAAATTGAACAAACTGAAGTCAATGGGGCTATTTGTGAGGGTAAGATGACTAGGGTCCGGTCCACAGTTTGCAAAACTGTGTTTTTGTTATATCACAAACTAGTTTTATTTAGATAAGTGCAAATTTGAGTATAAACTATGTAAGCTTTTCCTTCTTTGTACCTATGCAATTTTAAAATTGTTTTTGAAATGTAAATTTAAAAAAAATGTTCCATGACTGAGACACCTGGGTACAGCAGGTCCAATTTCAGCCAGAATGCGTACAGCCATTCTGAGGACTGGATTTTAGCATGGCAACTTTGACATTAACTTTAACTGTAGCTACACAAACACACAACTATGATTACCAAAGGTAATTAATAATTATATGAAGTGTTACAGGATGATCATACCACAAAAGCAGCCAGACTCCTTTGGGGCGAATCCCAGTCAAAGCAACTGTTAACATAGTAGGCAGCATTTATGAGCACCATGACACAACGCTTCATGCGGATAAAGTTCCTTAATAGCAGCTGTGGGAAAGATGAAAAGATGAAAATATATTCAGAAAAAACAAGACTTCAAACTATCAAGAGAGCTTACAACATCTTCAAGCTCATTCTCATTAAAGCAAGTTAGTAAAGCTGAAAGAATATGTCAAGTTGTTTAGTTTACGGATCTAGAATAATATCAGTATTTACTGAAGAATGGGAAGGGGAAGCAAATCTGTACAGTTATACATGTCAGTTTATCACCTGTTGAACTTAATTCTAATGTTTATAATTTTGAATGACATAGAAATGTCTGTGTTTCTCCCAGGCATTTCAGATATTGTGTTTAAAAAATATAACAAGAACATGAAACATCATTTGCAAAAATTCAAGCATTATTTGGTCAATGAAATTTGGGAGTTCTATTAAATATGTTGACAAAATTTTTCAAAATTGGGTACCTAAAATTAGGTTCTATAGTCTATATTTAGACACCCAAGTAAGTGGCATGATTTTTCAAAAGTGCTGAGCATCCAGTAGCTCTCAATGAGTTCAATGTTTTGAAAATCTTGGCCTTTGTTTTAAAATTTGTGTTGTGGGCCATTGTGCACAAACTGTGCAAAATTATAACTCTAATCAAACAGATCACCTATATTCAGTGCATCCAGTTTTTTCTCCTTTGCTTTAGAATATCTTGCTATAGTTGCTTTTGCAGTCATCATGTATTTTATAGCATTTATCACTGTAATCTTAACCATAAGAAGTCTTATTCTTATCTGCACAAAACTGAGTCATAAGGAGATACAGGTTTCAATTCAGGGAGAAAACTCTTTAAATTACCTAAAATGATAATGAGACCTAATTTATAAGAGAGCTGAATGCGTCATTTAATTTAAGTTTAGGATTAACACATTAAATTCATCTGTGAAAGTAAAAATCCCACTGTTCATCAGGAAATTTAGACATTTTAAAATGCTACTGTATTTACCATTAATTCAAGATCTCCCTTTGTAATTTTTGAATAGTCCTTTTCTTTTATATGATGTATTACATTATAAGCTAATATCCTAAAACTAAAAGAGGGTATTTAAAGTTTATTGCCAACTGCAAGCAAGTACAATAACCATCATTTTCTGTTATGAAAGTGGGGAGAACAGCGTATCTTGAATAAAAGGCCTTCTTGTTTGTTTGCTGTAATAATGGGGAAAAAATGCAGCTCTAGAAACTGCTTCCCTTACAATAGTGAAGAAAGACAGTATTTTGCCCTTTACAATCGCTTCAGTGAAATACAATGGACAATGCATATATAATTCATGTGGCAGATATTGCAAATCATATTAATGTTTATGAAGGCTCATTAGTACTTGAATAGACTAGGATCTGACAAAATAAAATTGTTTAAAACATTCCCCTTTCCCACTACAAAAAACCCTCTACTCCTCACAGCCCAACCAAATACCCAGTTCCCCATAACTAAAATACAGTACTGTGGAAAGTAAAATATATCTATATCTATCTATCTCAATCACATATAATTTAGGACAAAAACATAAGATGTGCCTTTAAAATAACTATTACCAGAAAATATTGTAACCCTATGAGGCAAAAATATTTGAAAAGGAAAAGGGGACACAGTTTTTCCAATCTGATGGCCTGAAAATTTATAGATTATTTGATTTTGGTAGTCTCATTTGAGATTCTAATAGATCACAACATTTCAAACCTAGCTAAGAGAATGTTAATACACTCCTTACCCCCAAACAAAATGGAGTTCTTTCAGATCAAGGTTAATGGCATAAATTTATGCTAGACTTAGCTTACATCCACCTGTGCTATAACTTGATACGTGTGGACACACTGATGATTTCAATTGTGTTCTCACGCACACTTTTCACAGAAATCAAATTGCAATTTACAATGAACTGATATAATAATTATATATTTGTTTTTCTCTCTTCTTGAATCTCATAATTTAGTTTTGTAAACAGATAATGGAAATGTTATTCTTTTCCCCCACTGAAGTTTGACATGAGGTATCTAGAAGCTTACGCCTGATATTAAGTCTTTGCAAAAGGATTAGTCTTTTCTTACGCTTTACCTGTTTAGACAGTCTGTTTTCCTCTTCAATGTACTTCTGTTCTTTGGGCATTAATGTTCGTATGCTGGCTTTCACCTATACACCAAAATATGTGTCAATGTTATGGGCTTACTTAATACTCACTAATAATACAGACTTCAATTTGCAATAATTATTAAGTTTCAAAGTCATAGCTGCCAAGCCCATAAAATATAAATGTATACACAGGCAGAAGTTTCTGTTTCTTACATTAGCAGCAATAGCAGCAGCAGCAGCAGCACAGTAACAAAAAGAGTGGGTGTGCCAGCCAGTGGCAGAAGAGTATTCTGTAGTATACATCAAGGTTTCGAGAAAATGAGGAATGACAGAAATTCTCTACAAATCAGGAACAAAAGCTTTCATGAAACTGAACTCTTTAGCAGTACAAAAAAGCCAAAGTTAAGACTTACAGCATTAAAAATCACATCTATTTCAAGATAGATGACCCCCTTTGTTGGCCCTGTCAGCTGCTTGTTTTTCAAGACGTAGGCTTTCTGTTCACCATTTTGAATCTGCGGGAAAAGGACATGACAGCCGTCTGTCTCGCGGTCTCCACTGAATACACTTCCTCAGTAACCTTTGACCCCCAGCTGCTGAAACTGACAGAGAACCCAAAACAACTGTGGCAATTCTGACAAGTACCTGTTCATTACCAGGACCAAGTCTGTCAGGAAAAATTAACTATCATGGGATTCAACATGGCCGTGAATTGAGTATGTTAAAAATTTTAGTGTTCTTATTACAGACCTTGGTTGAGAAATGACAGACAGAGCTGAGATTTTTTTATGTTTTCCTTGAGCAAAAGAAATACAGAGCAATATGTCAGGTGAATGAAACTTACAGACAGCAACGGTATAGCAACTTTGCCCAGAAAGTCAGCACTCCGATCTCTATCTTCGTCATAAACTGTCACTTCAAGAACTGAGTGGATATCTTTAATATTGCTATTCAGGAAAAAATACACACAGAGGAGGGGGCGGGAGGGGGAGATAAATGTCACCGATATTAATGGTTACCAAGGACAAAAACATAATAAAGTTAGCAAAAAGCAAGTAATACGTATATTTTTAAAAAGTATCCAGAGAACAAAACTTAGGTAAATAAAAAGCCCCTGAATGCAGGAAAACCACCGCTTTGGTCACTTCATAGGCAGCATGGCAGTTCTGTTATTTGCAAGACCTTACGCCATTAGACATGATTCTTCGAATCTTCTACCTGGTGTGTGCACTGCAAGAGTTACAATGAAAGCAGTGCTGAGTAGCACTGAGGGATTTACAGATGCAGACAGCAGATCTGATAGCCATAAAAGACTATCCTTAAAATATTACTCTCCTTGAGATAATTTCAAATGGCAACCTCTTTGATAGCTGTAGCTCTCTCAATGAAAATAAATAATAATGAACTAGCTGAGCAGATCTTTGGGCTCAGAATGAGCCCTCTACTTCCAAAATTCCAGTTTAATCCAAACTATGCAATAGCCACACTAAAAAGAAATTTGGAAAGATGTATACAAAGCATATAACATTATTCAGCATTTTATAGTATTTCAGCTACTAAATATTAAATAGTCCATTACCATGCATAGCAGATGGCACTGTATGTTGTAAAATCTTATGCGAGTTATTCAGATTTTTGGTTTGGAAAAAGAAACAAAAGTTGTTTGTTCTTTGATCAAATTGCTTGAATTAAAACATGAATTAAAGGAAAATAATTCAACTTGGGTAAAACACACACACACGTAGGAAATTTCTTTTTAAAGGCAAAATCAATCAGCAAATTTGGGACTATCCCAAACAATTGATACAATTATACATATTACAGAAGATCCTGTGAAGATCCTCCTTGACGACTGTATGAGTTTTTCGATTTGATTTCTGACCTTTTGTCTTTTGTCCTTTACAAAAACATATGATTCCTCATTCAGAGAACACAGTCAGGTAGTGGAGGTTGATTAGTTACTGATTCTCTTAGCATTAATTAAAAAAATTAATGAAGAATTTAGCACATTTTTACAGATCTATAAATGAGAACTTGTGAGGAAGCTACTGAGAAGTACAATTGTGGGATTTTTCTTTTGTTCAGTGTACATTAATGAGGCCCCGTCACAGAGGAAGGGGAGCAGCGATCTATAGATCCTGTAGCATAGGTTGTAAAGAGATGACTGACAAATTTTAAGAACAATGGAGAAATTAAATTAGAGGTTGTTTTGGGATCAAGAGCAATACTTAATATTCTCATTTATGCCAAACACACAAAAAGCTGAAGTTTCTAGAGGGCTTTAGAGTGGATTGTTTGTGGATTTCAGTTTTCTGATCCATTTTCTCCTCATTGGTGCGGTGCTGCACTCAGGGAGAAACAAAGTATTAAAAAAAGAAAGAAACAAGGTGACACTTCATTCTTGGAAGAAAAATTCTGCTTTGAATTTGTCAAAACTTTTTATTGTTTTCAAAACCATAGAGAAATAAAAACAATGTGCACCACTTCCTCCACAAAATGAATGTTTCAGATACTGCATTTTATCCGATAGCAGCACTGCATGAGTATAATATAGAATACTATTGTGACACGGTCATTTGACAAAATGAGAGGAAAAAGAAGTGTGTTTTACATTTCTTCACACTGTTAACTAATGTTTTATAATTACATTTTATAAAGTTCATAAGCATCAACCTATTTCCTCATTTCCAAACACTAGGCCCTAGTCCTGTGACATCAACTGTCACTAAAACTAGTGGAAATTTAGAACGCATAACACTTCACCCTTAGCATCTCATAGGAATGGGACTTATTTTCTCACCATCAAAGTGATTTAATCTTCATTTTTTTAAAAACATTTTTTGATATCCTCAACTGAATTCCTTTTCAATGAATTATTTGGTTTAAAAAATAACCATGTTCTAACTCTATCTTTCTAGTTTAGCAGTAGATAGCTCTGATTTTAAAAAACTTACAATGTGAAGACTTTGTTCCATTCAGGGTTGAGATTCTTGTAGACTGTATGTGTCAGCAGTCTGTCATTGTTCAACTCAACTACACAAAATGGGTCACTTTTACCTAGAGAGAGAGAGAGAGAGAGAGAACACATGGAACAAAATCCATGAATATTCTGCACCTAAAACTCACAGAACCACCTCTCAACTTGGATAAAAAAAAAAGCAGTAAATGTAAAGATAAATTCATATTTACTGCTTTTCTGATCACAAACTGCATGATCGTTCAAGGTGCTGAGCACAACCAGAAGGCTTCGAAGAGTCTCAGCACCCTGCATGATCAACCGTATAGTTAGCTGTACTGATCAGATAATTATAGCTTCCTGACACACAGGAAATTAAGAAAGAGGCATAACGTGAAGCAAATTATTCAGCTGATACTTCAAGTTAGATATTTTCCCTCAAATAATAATAAAAACTCAAACTAATTCATGGGGGGAAGAGAGAGTGTGTCCAGCTCTACGTCTATTTTTATTTCCATAATGATTACTTGAAGAAGACAATCACTTCACTTTGTTGCATCATTTTCCCCCTCCCATCTGATTAATTAATAAAATGAGGTAGCATTTGCTCAACAAGAACATTACACGTAAATTCCAACATAGACAAATTCTATGCTTATTTATATGCACGAGCATCCTATTTAAGTCAATATGTTTAACACAAGGTGCACATGTGTACAGAAGTTCCATGTAGGGCTGTAAATCATTATTAAGGGTACCAATACATTAGTGCCAAGCCCCAAAATAACTCATACTCCTATAAGTTGAGGGAACTGTGTCTCCCTCATGCAAATTAACATCAACAACTAAACCGCGTATTACAGAGTGGCTCATCCTTGTCTCTGGTCTGTCCATAGAGAGCAAAGTGTTTGAAAGTTATTGAGTGTTGGCATTAGCTCTTTACAATCAAATCTAGCATACTAAGCAACTATATTTCACAATGTCTTCAATATTCCTGTAATGCGATGTCAAGTATTATAAGAACACATAAATTCAATGGCTCAATGGCGCTACATTAATGATATTAGTAAGGCATGTAATTTGTTCATACCTTTTACAAATGACAATGAAATCAATATTTAAACAAAGCTCTCCAGAGGTCTTCCAAACTGCAATATTGATTCAGATTACAACAGAGGTTAATGTGGATATTATTAACTTTAATGATAAAGAATAATTATTTTAAATACAATGTGAATTACAGTCACAGTGGACATTTACATTCTATAAAAAGTTGAATATTACTGAATCTTTTAAACTTGAAAAAAGAGACGGATACAATCTTGCATCTCAGAATGTTTACATGTCACATACTAACTCTAAAAGGAAATTAGAGACTGATTTCTCACATTTCTTAGGGTTTCTATGTTTCAATATTTCAAAAGAAAAGAGATGGTCACAATTACAAAGCAGAACAAATGTACTAGCTGACCAGAGTAAACTGTTACTGTATCATCTCCTTTGTTCACTTATATTTGCATATGATTGTAGAACATGATTTGTGTGAATTCATTGTACACAGAAAGAGGAATATGGTTAAAAGTTTACTTTCACTGCAGTGTCTAAATGCCCTTTTCTATAAATAAAGACAAAGTATCTGATACAATAAATTAATTACGAAAATGAAATTATGACAACACTTTTTATTTACTGAATACTTTGATATATCACTTTTTTCCTTAACTCTCTTCTTACTAAGTTATATTAATACCACTCCAGTCAAGAAGGCCAAATAATAAGTGACATGAATCATGATGGACAATTGATCACATGCTCCTGCTCCTCTACACTGAATCTAATTTCTCCATCATTATTGGAAAGAAAACAACCCCTCTGCACGCATAAGTTCAACTTTTGTTTCAGGCGAATTGAAAAATGAAGGAATAATGTTGACCTAGCTTTAGGACATAAGGGAATATCATGACACTTTACATGAGGTATCCCATATACTCTTTTACTACCCCAACAGAAGTTTTGTCACCATTGCCATCTCCATCAAGGAATAGCATCTTACTCGAAAAGGAGGGAAGGGATCTCACATGGGAAGACAAAGACTAATCAATCTTTGTCCATGAGCATATTTTTCCATATACTAAAGCCCTCATATCTGAGTTAAGCAGCTGTATGACAAAGCACCTTGTCACAAGGTGAACTGGCCCTTTAAGGGGCTTTGGGCTACATCTGTGCCAGTGTTAGCTTGCCCCAGGTAGAAGAAATAAGTGACGAAAGATCAAGTGGCTAAGAGTAGGCCTGTGGTGAGAAGAGGAGCAGCCTGTGGTTCAGTGAGGGAGGGGTAGGAGTGGGGATGGGGGCTCAAAGGGAGAGGGACTCCAAGGACAGGAGACCTGGGACTTGATTCTTTATAAAGAGACAGAGAGCAGCCAGGAGGGCTGGGAATACAGGAAGAGACACCAGGAAGCTGACAAGGCAGTTTTGGACTATCGAGGGCAAATAGCCTCATTGTTCCAACCCTGGTAACCCACAGTAGAGAGTGGACATGGACTCCCCATATGCTGCCACTTGGTGAGGAGGAGCAGCAACCCCTGGAAACAAGGTGTGGATGGAGGGACTGACTAAAGCCCAAAAGAGGTAGAAGCTGAGCTCAGAAGAAGGGCAACGCTGGAAGATTTGTGTTTGTTTTGAGCTACAGGGCTAGATCACTGCAGCCACCTGATGACACTGGGAATCAGGAATTCTAGGAACTAGTGAATGACAAACTGAAGAAAAACTGAGGCAGAGGCAGGATCTGACACTAGGTTCAGAGGGGCCTTGCTACTCTCCTCCATATTAGCATTTCTCCTTGAAGCATCCAAAATTGAAACTCATACATCATCTTCCATTGTGTGGTCTCTAGAGGTATAGGCACAGCAAACCTTACTCCAGGTTGGCAAATCAACGTCTCATCTTGAATAAGTGGACATCATCCACAAAGACAAATCCAGAGAAATCTTACCCTTCATCTCACTGGTTCTGGACACTGACAAAATAACTATATGCTGTAGTCCCTTTCCCAAAAAGCTGGGATTTCCCATGTGTCTGTTTAAGTATTTAGCACAAAGGGACTGGACCAGCTTAAGACCTCTAGGCTGCCCCAAAATATTAATAAATAACAGTGACTATATCAGGAGGAAGGGGCACTTAGAAGTCTAGGCTCGTATACGCCACTCAGCACCATCACAATAAAATTAATTTTAAAAAACCAAGAACTTGACTTGCTTCTACAATTACTTTTGTGACATTCCAACTTCCGTTTGAACCCAGGATGCTTCCCCTTTTTACTTCCACTTTTGCTACAGCTTCCTGCCTCCCTTTCCAAATGAATCTCCTTGGATAATTTACAATCCCCTTGTTGTACTGTCTCCCCTGAATCAGACCATAAAAAGAGAAAACTCCTAACCCTGGTCCAAATCAGATTTTTCCAGAGATATTTTTAATAATTCCTGCTAACACATTTTTCCTCCTCTGATTCTGTAGTATGAAGGTAGGAGAGCCTACCCGACACATTAACTCATCTTGTTTCCTTCCTGGATATCATCTATTTTTTCTATCTTGTCTTCAAAACACAGGCACATTAATTGGTGGCTCCTTTGTGGCATCTAAATGCCTTACATAAAGCAACATCAAATTAACGTTAGCTGCAGTGATAGAACTCTCAACTGCCTCAGCCCCTTGTTCTCCTAAGCAAGTCATGTGGCCGTGGCCCTAACTTATCCCTTCCACCAAAGCTCCAAACCTGTTGTAGGGTGCAGAAGCCAGAGGAAACTTCTTTTATTCCTAGCACCTCTTCTTCCAAGTGAAAATTCTTTATTTCAGGGCAAATTTCCTTTTATTTCAGGTAATTCTTCAAGCAATGTAGTTGCATTTTTGTACTCTCTTTCCAACCGTGCCAAGTCACTAAGGCACTGCACAGATAATTAAGATATAATAAGAATAAACTAAAAGAAGTACACTATTGGGTTTAGTGTGCAGGTGCTGAAGGTTGTTGATGGACTGTGACATACAGAAGGACCAATTAGAAGATCCCTTCTGGCCTTAAACTCTATGACGCTAAAAAGCCAAACATGGGAAATCATTTTTAAAGACATGCTTACCCATATTAATGTCTTCTCATCTACTCATTTTAAATATTAGCAGGAAATAGCCACCATACCATTCAGTAAACTTTGACTCCCATATGGTATCTGAATGAATAACAACGAGACCACTGGTGACACTTTTCCAAAGTCTCTAATCTCATCCCCCTTTTTATCCTCTCATTATATTAGGGCCTAATTCAAAACCAATTGAAGTCAATTGCCGTCTTTTTCTCACTGACTTCACTGGCTATATTTTACATAGGTTAAATGCAAAAACATTTTCATTATAAAGTGGTATTAATTATAAGCAACATGAAAATATTAATGTACAGAACTCTCTCCTGCATAATATTATTGGGATAAGTAGGTTAGACATTTTAAAAAGTGAGACTTCAAATGTGTATGACTAGCATTTGCAGATACATTCATTTGGATTAAAATGACAGTCACCAATATTCATACTACAGGAAATAAGATGACTTCCAACTAGGATCAGGTAGAATGTTTACTTTATAGAATTATGTTCATCATGTTTTTTGTATTTCTTTTTTTCATACCTTCTCTTAAAAATCCAATGTTAATAACTGTTGGAGAGAGCAGAGCATAACAGACTTAAAGGACAGGTGGTCTCTCTAAAAGGGTAATTTGTATGTTCTTAATCAGAGCTGCCATTGATCTATTCTCTCCCTAGAACTGCTAACCTTCACAGAGCTAGATTCATTTCAGCAGACACAAGAAGTGTGCAGTGCACCTCTATATGCCCCAAAAAGCCCACTGTGCCCAGTGAAGATTCACTTGCAGCGCCCCCACCAGCTCCACTAAGCTACACAGATGGTTACAGTGAGGATGCACTGAATCAACATGTGGTCCTGTCCATGCCTCTTTCCAAGACCACGGTTACATTGTTCCTTTGGCTTTTTTTTTTTTTTTTAAACTAAGAAGGACCATGTACCAGCATAAATCAGGAATGAATGTAGCCTAGAACCTAAATTTGTGTGGGCTCCAATAGACCATAAAGCTATGGTATTTATATTACTCAAGCAAATTCTAGTATAGAGTTTGCTAGATTGTAATTAGGCTAGAACTTGAATATCAGTTCTGTTCCCAAGATAAACATAATCTGAATTATTTTTTGCACTGTTCATGTTATACTCACAGTCATTCCCTTCCCACCTCCTCCTGGCCCTGAGCAAACCTTTCCTTTGAGACCTGCAACAGTGACAACTTTATTTTGAAGACTTAGAAATGTCAGAAGTCCTTTCAATTCCACTTATCAAAAATAAGTTCATAGGCCTTCTCCTCAGAAGGATATTTACATAAATGTAATTCAGTTGCTAGAATTGAACGTTTGTCATTTATTGTTTGAAAATATCACAAATCATTATGCAATTGCCCACGGCTGGCCATTGCGATCTATGAAACCCATTGACAAAATTTGTTCATTTTTGGAAAAACTGCAAGACAGTTCATGACTGTGGCGGTCAGTGCCATTGGGGCAGCCTCTAATGTCACAAAGGTTGCTACAAGCTCCCTACCAGCCACCTGCCTGCAACTGAGCAGCTAGTATGACCTCTGGCCACAAGGAACTATAGCTCAACAGCGTGTTTATGGTCCGTGCTATACCAGATGTCAGACTAGATAATCATAATGGTCCCTTCTGGGCTTAAAATGTGTGAAGCTAAATCTATGAAAGGCTGCCTTATCTAATGGATTAAGCACAGGACCAAGACCAAGAGACTCCTGCGTTCTAATGGCAGCTTTGACAATGACTCAGTCTGTGGCCTTAGTTGAGTCACTTAACCTTTCTTAGTTTTCCATCTATAAAACAGAAATGATGATAATATTTACCTCACATTGACATTGTTATTGATTAATTATGTGTTTGAGTGTCATGAATACTCAGGATATCTGACAGACATTCAGTTCAACAACCACATTTAAACAAATGTTGCAGAATATTTGCATAAAGCAAATTTCAGGTTAGTAATCATAAATATTTGCACCAAAAACCTGATTCTGAGAGCTCTGCTCATCCAATTAAGGAACAGAAAATAAACATCTTACATAGTTTTGTTACTTGGTTTTTCCTTTAATAATTTAAAAATAAAAATTTTATTTTTAAAAAACGGAAGTTAAGACCGTTAATTAAAAGTGCGGACTAAAGCCTTTGAGTACATAAAATATTAGGGTCCGTTTGAGTTTTTATTTACCTTACAATATTGTCTATTTTGCATGATTGGTAGTTACTTTCATAAAAACTGATTTAAAAACTTATCCAGTGTCTATATATGCTGCTTCTAGATAGTGCAAATTACTTTTGGAGCCATGATCTCAAAGGGTTACTAAATTTGCTCCAGCAATTTTTTTGTGTAGAGCCTTCCATATCTGTACTCAGAATGACCATTTGTGCACATAAATTTGACATTTGATTTGCAAAATTTTGCAAACATTTCAGGAATAAATTCAAATAATGTTTTTTGAAAACATGGCCTTAAAAATTTACAGTTAAAAAAAAGACCATCTGCACTCCACATTCTTGAAATTTTATCATCTTGATTCTGATCCGACTTTCAATTAAATCAATCAAAATTTTAACATTGAATTTACTGGGAACAGGATTGAGTATCTTATATAAAACTTTGAAAAAATATTAAAAATGGTTCACTCAAACTGCATTTTCTTTCTGTTCTCTGAAGAAGCTCAGTGCTATCTATGACAGTAAATCCAACTATTGTAAAGACTAATAAAATATACCTTTTATACAAGCTCTATCTAGAAATCTCAGAACCTAAAACACACTAACAATCAACTGATAATGAGGTCAGAAATACAAGTAAATTTACTTCTAATGAAGTCTGGAGACACAGTAATCAAAGTGTTAAAAATTCATTTCATGCATATCTCATTTGCCTCGTAGCTGATATTTATCACATAATACTGTGAGAAAGTAGAGGTCTAAGATGCTCCAGATAAATGGCTCAATTAATTGTACAGAGGTAGCCCTCTTTGAGCTGAACCAGAGCTGTGAGCTCTTTATTAAAAGCACTATTCTGTAGCCCATAACCTTGTTCCTTGACTCCTCTCTAGTTTCCAATTTAAACAAGTCCCCATGCGGCCTGCTCTAAAGGGCTTTGTCTCCCTGTCATTGTTAAGAGAGCCGAGGCATCCTGGAAGTGTGAAATCAGACCTCATGAGCTGAACGGTTCCCCAGGGAACGCTGGACTGAGCAGAAGGTCAAAGTCATGGGCTGGACCATCTGAAAGCGTCTGATCACCAGTCTGTGTCACAGCAAGTGGGGTGGGGGGAGCTAGGAGACTGGAATTGAACACATCTTAATTAAAGCCCACAGACAGCAAAACAAACTGTTTTCTAGGCAGGCTGTCAAATGGAGCTTAGATTTAGCACTACTAATGAATCTGAGTTGCTAACTCTTATTTCTTAAGATAATAAGAGTCTCAGAGAAGTTGATAAAAATGGGGGCATATCTTTTCCCTCTGTTTTCTTCCTTAAATAATCTGCCATCGATAATAAGGCAGCTTTTTCAAAAGAAAAGCACGAACATGTCTACCTTAATAAAGGAGTAGCAAACACCATCTTATTAAACCAGTAGGTTTTTCACTCCAGAGGGCTAAGACTTCTATATATGTAACCTTGTTGCAGAAAGGAGAAACCATTTACGTGACTATTGCTTTAACTGATATTGTATTTCATTTTAAAAAGTGCCTATTGCTTTCTGAAATATATTTGGGTTAGGTACACATAAAATATATTAATTTGAGAGATCAACTTACATGATGATTCTATTATGCATTACCTTTCACTATATTGCCAGTATATACCTTCATTTAAAAGGGCTTAATTGTATATACCACAAATGGCTTGCTTCTCCGAGGAGACTTTGATCCTTTCTGGGGAATCACAAGCTAGCTGAAGGTAAAATGGCGGAAAGGGATGAGAACTTTTTCTTTTTTTGTTGAGGACTTGGGGGAGAAAAATCAATCGCAACCCTGCAATAACCCACCCCCAAGCGCTGAATAAGTAATGTTTAGTAGGGGATTTAAATGAAAATGTCTAAGGCAGAAAAGAAAACCAGAGTATTTTGTTCTATTCCATTTGGTCAAATTAGAATTCCAAAAATCTATTTTGTAATATTTTTCCGGTGAATACCCTTTGCTCCACCACATTTCCCAACTTAATAAAAGTTGACATTGGTGAAGGCCCTAATATTTTTGGCCTCAGGCAGGAATTCCATGACCACATTTGAGATACACTGCTCTGTATTTTTGTCTGGTGCAAGGAAAGTATATCTTACAGTAGGTCAGTTACTTTAGAGACCAATCCTACAACATGCTCAGCACTCTCCATTCCCATTGAAATCAAGCTGGAGTGCTGAGCACTCAACACCTCAGAGGATTATGCCCTTTTCGTGTGTTCCTATAAATGGGTTCACCGAATAGTATTTTTCAATACGTCTCAAGCCTAGTTATAGCACACTTAACAGTGACCAATTTTCAAAACTGTAGCACCCAGTTTCTCAGGCTGTGAAAGCCTGCCCACAACTTGACTGAAATTTCAATCCACTCTCGTGTCTTGTTCAATGCATGTGTATGTGTGGGAGTTGTAAACGGAGGCCTTAACCACCCAGTTAATCTCTTTTTTTAATCTGTATTAACCTTAATGATTTGAAGTGCACTGTCCAACACTAGGCTATTGAGCCTAAAGAAAAAACTACCCTCTACTATCAACAGTTTATTAGGGGCTTAACTGAAGTGACCTACTGTAGTAGTATTCAGCTGAACAAGGCTATGGGCTTTTTGTGGAAAGGAAAAGAATTGAGGGTTTCATTAAAAAGTAATTTGTGCTTTTTACTCCCTCATTCAATGGGACTCTCAATTGCTCTTTATTCACACAGAGTTAATACAGTATTACAGTGCTTCTCAATGAATGTATAGTAACAAAAGAAAAATTTTACATTTTGAAAGGAAAAAATTCTTTCTTACTGTAGTAAGATTGATGACTACTTAAAAGATTACAGAAATCTTTCCCACTCTGTGCTTTTGTTTAATGATGGAATATTATGATTTTTTTTAACTATTCAGCCTAAACTAATGAATTTTGACTTATTACTTTATATTAAAAAATACCTGAAAGTGAAATGGGATATTTTCAGCCTACAGAAAGGGAGCAAATCAAACAGGTACTGTACAGGAATGTCTGTGTGTTGCTGCTTAGACTCAGGAGAAAAATCCATAAGCTTAAATCAGAAAAAAAGGATGTATTATTATTATTTGTATTATTATAGATAAAAATGAAGATTAGCATCCTGATCCATATTCACATGAGCAATTCTTAATCACACATGTAGCGTTGTTGATGTCAGCTGGTCTACTCATATCAGTAAGGATTACTCACTTAAGTAAGAGCTGCAGGATGAGGTCCTAAATGCTATTTACAAGACACTTTACTGGAGGTGTACGTGGGATGAACATACGATGAATAATTAAAGACCAAACAATCAGCAAATAAATCATCAGTTATTTCTAAACATACATTATTCAAATTCAAAATTTAATCTGAAGGTAGATCAGTCACATCATTCTAAAGATCATTACACAAAACAGGTGTAAATTACAGCATTTCTTAATAAACCTTTTGGTTGCCTTTCAAACTGATGGCATTTTTTTTCCTCAAAAGGTGCAATAATTTGTATAAAATTTGAAATACATAGCTCTTTACAAACACCTATATTATATAAATAATTGTTCTGGCTATTCCTGATGGACAAACTATTTAGGACACATAGGAATGGGGAGGATATCAAATATTCCTTCCACTTGCTAACAGACAGTCATTCTGAATGTACAGAGTCTGAAAATAGTTTTGGTAGTTATGCACATCTCTAATTGAATCAAATGTATTTCCAAAAACTTCTGCAACTGACACAAATGACATGTTGATCAGGAAAAATCCAAGACTGAACAAGGTCAGAGACTGAATTATCCCATTCCCCCGAATAACTTAATCTCCCTCTCTGTTCAGACCACATTGGATTATAAGGTCAAAGCAGAGTGAGGAACCTTTAGAAGTGTTTCTCCAATCTCTGCCCAAGAAAGAATCTGTTATTTTATGTTCCACCAACTGGATGACCTGTTTCAGCAATAAAATTTTTGTCCTGTTAGATCGGCTAAGAGAACAAACTATTGATATTCATGTTAATTTACACAGAACTATTAGGAAAGGAATTTTCTACCATATATCTATATTTATACCTGTGAAAGAATTTGTACTTCAAGTTCCCAAGTGGCAGCTAAGCCAACTAGGTTAATGTAGTCAGCATATTCATGAATTCTTACAGCTGCAATGGCTACTCTCTGAAAGAGGACAATTTCATCTTGTTCCATTCAGCATGTGCAGTGTGTAGGTGGGTGTACTTTTAAGAGATAACATATTTCTGAAGAAAAATGGTTACTATGACTGCAATGATTATTCTTAAATAATTTCCAAAAAGCAGAAGGCAAAATTATCCAATCAGCTAATTTTTAGTACAAGGACAAAACAAGAAGATTTAAAAACAGAATGATTTGAAAAATGTATTTTCTTCTGACTGTTTTGGAAGTGGTTATTCAAGGTCCAGTCTTTTACCTATAATGGGTCATTTACATTTGTAGTGATGATTGCAGGACACTATTTCTTTGGAAGATTTTTTTTTTATTTTAAACCACATACAGTGTGGCAAGCTCTTTAGCAAGTACCAAAAGATTATTTTGTTGACAGCTTTAGAGAAATATTTGAGACTATCATATTTTGAACTGTTTTGATTCTGAGAATTTTGTATATTTGTATCCGTTAAAGAATAAAGTCCTGCACTTGTAGCTCACGAAATGTCTTTGCAGGACCTCTGATGGAGAAAAAGGTGTATTTCTTCTTTCCCATAGATACTCTATATAGGATTCTATTCACTGGTATTACAATGGCTCATAGCCCAGCATATAAAAAGTTTTGGTTTTTTTGTCTGGGGATTTTTTGGGAATAGAAGATGGGATTATTTGCAAACTGGGCAATGAAATTCTGACACACTTATCTTCCTTAAACTTCACACCTTGTGGAAACTGATCGATTTTTAAAAAATGACCAAATCCAAGATTCTTTAATTATACTATCTACTATCACAGAAACTGAATCAGTCCTTGCCTGTGACATCAGCTGCCATCAATGCTTCTGCTCTGATGACCTTCACCTGTAGAAATCCTACATCCTTCATGTTGTGAAACATCCTCATTGTGCTCTAAACAATAATAATAAAAAGTTATTACGGGCTGTGTGGAGAGGAAAGAGGTTAATGATTTTCCCTCCCTGATCCAAAATTCATTAAATACAATGCTATGTTTCAAATGATTGCCTTCTTAATTTTTAATTTCAATAGGAACTTACTGTTATCAGTCTCTGTTTCAATACATTCCATTACCCAATCATTATAAGATAAACATGGAAGAGCAGGTCAGGATAAAATATATTAATAAGAAATTAATGCTACCGTATTACTATCCTAATAGTAGATATTTGAGCTATTAACTACAAAGTTTTAAATTTTGATATCCTATTTAGAATAAAATATAAAAAAATAAAAATGATCCAAAATACAATAGTTCCTCTTGCACGTGAGAATCACACTTATGTTTTCCTTGTTATAGCTTGCGCAAGACAGTTTCATGTGTGATTAAGGGCCAATTTTTTTTCCCCTTGAGGAATATATGCAACTACCACTGTGCTTAACAGGAGTGACACATGCAAAGAGAGAACAAGAGACTGAAAGATGGCTCTCAGTACATTACAAGGAACTCTCATAATAAATCTCTTTTCCCCCACGACCAAGGTTTATGTATAATTTAGACACATTTTATAAAAAGAAGAAAAAAAGCTGGAATAGAGTATTGGCTTTTATTCATGATAAGCAATCTTTTTGGAATTCTCTGTTAGACAACTATTTAGAAACAGTATTTTGTTGTGTTTTTAAATAACAAAGTAACAGCATGGTATTACAGTAACTGAGTGCAATAGGCAAGAAACATTTTTTATAAAGCCTGAATGCAGTGGCCGGTTCCACAGATGCAGTTTTAACCCCACAGTTAATTGAGAGGACCACTGCTAGCATTTATATGTTATACATCTAAATCAGGATCTCCAAAACTGGGAAACTAAAATTAGGGTTCCAAGTCCAAATTTAGACACCTAGGGATGTGGTCTGATTTTCAGAAGTGTTTGAAAATCTTGGCCGTAAAGGTTATCATTTGTGTACAAAGTCACTCATCAACACAACACTTGGAGCAATTTTTTTTTTTTTAAGGCCAACAGTTTTATGCCCATGGCCTTATTCTATTATTGTGACACAGATAAAGAATGTGAAACCTCTTACTTATGTCTGAATATTTATAACAATGTTTTGGTTTGTAGGTCACGCAAGCATCAACAGAGACACTGAGTCAAGGATTTTGAATTCTATTACATGGGTAAAACTGACTATTATGGAAAATTAGAGTTTGATGTGAGTAAACTAACATTGCTATTCTACATGTTAAAGGTGCTGTTTGAATATAATCTTAAATGTTATGCTGCTTGAAAAATATATTATATTTATGCATACCAAACATAGCCATTAAAATGTTAGGAGTATAAAATGCATCCTTGTCTTTTATTAATAAGAAAATTTTGACAGTCAAATCATACTCTGACATTAATTTTATAAGTCCCATCTGACTGTTTATTGTTTACAGTGAAGGTTTGACCTTGGTATACTGAGCTGAGGAAATGCAGTTATGTGTAATCTCATATGCTTTACTTTTTTCATATATGAAGAGTGTTTATCACAAGGATTATGTTTTAATCTTTTTAAACATTTGTTTATCTTCAGAAATCTGTTTAAAATAGACAGATGACAAACTTGAATCAAAATATACTTCACCTTCTATTTATGTGCTTGCAAATTGAGGGTGGTGGAGGTGGTGTTACAGATAGTGATGTTATAATTCAAATGTTTGTTGGCACAGTCTGTCATTTATTACAATAACGATCAAGTTTTGGAAGCTTCTTATCAGGGCTGGTACCATAACACAAATTATTTCCCTCTTCTAATTCAGTGTGGAAAGGGAAGAGATTTACAAAAAGGTTTCTGCACCATCTTTTTTTGAAGCTACTTAACCCAAGTTTCATGGCGGCTAAACAAACAAAAAACAATAAACCTTCCCAAACCCCCCAAAACACATACAACATTGGTAAGCTCATTCTGCAAAAAGGAAACATTGCTATATTTCACTCTCAATACCTGATACCCATCTTCAGACTCTGCAGAATAATTATTGTTTGAAATTTTAGTTTCAGCAAGTCAGCTGATTTAGAGTCATTTATTGCATATTCTGACAGACTGGGCCCCTGACATATGGTACAATATTATTGTAGGGACGCTATGAAATATGAATTATTTTAATACATTACTTTAAATATGTAACTTTAAGTAATGGTTTACCAAAAGATATTCTATCTTCTTATTTATGATTATTGTTGAAGGCCTCAAAACCTGGATGGTTTCTGAAGCCTGAAATTTCCATAGCAGAGGAATCTATGATTTGCTGTGAATCCTTTCAGCCCTCAATAGATGGGAAAAGATTGAAATGCTCTGGAGATGAGTCCTCTTTATTTTTTTAATGAAAGGCTGTATAATATATTTTCTGTATGGCTGCAGCAGCTGTCAGGGAGAGCATCTCAGTTCAGCTCTATTATGGGAGAAGCAATACCCCATCCTATGGCATCGAGATACACTGAGGGGCCAGTACTGATTGACAGCTTGTCACCGTGACGTCTTATTCCATCTCTGTTATGGAGAAAATTAATGTCACACCACCAGCCTTATGACTCGCTGTCATCTTAGAACTGCTCACCTTTTATCAATGCTCTAAATAACATTTCAAGCCCATCGTCTCGCGGTGGACAATCCGGTCAAGGGACATTAAATCGGATGACTGTGAAATGTCATAATAAAAATGGAATGCTAACAACTTCTTCTCTAAACTAGCTCCTCTGGTTTTTAAACTGTGACAAGGGGGACCAGGGGTTCAGCACACCCGTTCTGAAAAGGTCATACAATCTCTCTTGCTCTGTACCCATTACTGAGCTCCTCCCCCGAACCCAAAAGGAATTAATCTTCTCAGACAATTGTGGTAAAATAACGGTTCAAACAGTAATGTCTGTTTAATTTGTAGGGCTCTGATGTTCAGCTACAAATGGTTAAATGACAGTAATAGAGTCATTTTCCAAGGCTACTTGATCTGATGCCAGGGTCAGCTCATGGACTGCTTTTGGCCACAAGAATGGGTGCAAAATACATTTCAGATGGCAACTAGATTCTTTTAGAAAGGAAAAAATAAAAAACCCTAAAATAAAGACACCAAATGATATAGTGTATCTCACTAATTGCATAGTACAGGTTTATTACATCTCTGTCCTTTAAGGCAGACACAAACACTGAAGATAAGCAGACAGCTAAGGAAAGAAAATTTGAATTCTGTAAATACTGTATTGTAAGTCTTTGTCCTCTATTTCTGCTGCTATTTATGGGTCACTTTAGTGAACAAAGTATTGCAATTTCTCAGCAGGCATTCCAATGTTAAAATCTGGAACACATGTAATTGTAAACCTTATTTTTCTACCACATATCAAATGAAATACATCCTTCAAACAATGCTTATTTGTTTTCTCAAGCTTCATAAGCACACGATTGTGCATATGGAAAACATATTTACATTTTGAAAAATGAAGATTTGTATATAAGAACATGTCAGAATAAGAAATCATTTGAGCATTCTTTTACCACATAAATAATGCTATGTGTTTAATTTATGAAGCAAAAAGGGAATTTAAGAAAGCTATGTAAAAATATGAAGCAATAATATTTTTCTATACTGCTGCTAAACTATGAAAACTATTAGTATCAGTAAACTTGTACCATACCACCACAATAATCCACGAAAATATGGTATTTTTACACTTGATATCAAAATGTATGTAACTATAAAAATTAATCTATCAGAATGCATTATATTTATAAAGATCTATTCTGACAACAGACTCTGTATTGTTGGATACCAAAATCTGAAATAATTCTCATAATTGTAATTATTTTTCAGAGATGGTGCACAATACCTTAGCTCTTAGCTGGGTTAGAAAATATAATGTTTAGCCTTGCTAAGTCACCTCTATTAAACTGTGTTTATGATAACACTATTGGTGTATGAGTTGTACAAGCATTAGCAGACAGCTGATTCAGTGGAGATAGCCAGAATAAATTTGCTGAAGCGCACATCCTGCTAATCTGTTTGAAGAATATTGTACAGCATTAGTACTAGCACTTCATGTTATCTGCACAGCCTGATAAGGTACATCTTTATTAAATTCAGTTATTGAAAGGATGTCAGTCAGGGAATAGGAATATTTTAAAATCTAAAAAAAAAAAAAAAATTAAGCAGCTCTTTGTTAGTCAGAGCTTAGTTTAATGGCTGAGTGTCTAGAGAAGCCTTCTAAACACCTGGCAGCATTGTACAATAAAAGCTTTGTAATTTTAAGTGGAAATAGCTTTTTTTTTTTTTTTAATTCTTCATATGTAGAAAGACAGACAGTTACTTTTAGTGATTTAGGTATTAATAAGTGCTGGAGTAAGAGCTCCCCTCTCTGTTGCTTTGATAAAACTACACAGATTCTGCACCATGTGAGGATGCTGGGAAATAAAATAATTTGTTTCAGAATATTCTGAAATGGAAAGATGGTTTAATATCGTTATTTTAATGACACAAACCACTGCTCCAAACTCTAACACTTAGTCAAAAAATAAGAAGTCATCTTGCTTTCAAGTATGCTGTATAACAACTGCAAAACCTTTGAAAAGGATATGGGTGCTGAAATGAATAGTTGCTGGTTGTAAAGATTCTCTGAAATACTGTAAAACTGCTAAATAACATCTTAAATTATACTGCACTTGGAAACAAAAATAATCAAAATTACATAAAGTAGTTAAATTAACTATTTAAATGACATGTGGTCAAATACAGTAGCTGAATATTCATGTACACAACATTTATAGAAAGGTAAATTTTAGGGCTCTGATGATGTTATCTAGATATTTAAGTCAATTACTACTAGTACTAATTATTAGCTTAAATCAGCACCATTGATTACATGGTAGATCTGTTCAGAAATTTTTTCTCATAGTAGTTAGTTAATTATTTGCAACATTATGTTAAAAAGGATAAGAGATAAGTGTTACATACATATCTCTTTAGTATTTCCTCTCGCTCTTTCTGGTCCTCCAAGGAATTGACAGAGAGGTCAGAGATACTGACTGCAGCTGATGCTGTCAGGGTGACCAGCAGTACCAACCATCCTTCTCCTTCCTCCAGCTGCAACTCCAGCTTGTGAGTTTGTTCTCTACTCAGGACTGACAGGTCAACCTGACACCTAAAAACAAACGTTTTGAATCAGTGAGTGGCTTTCTTCACAAGATCAAACAAGAGCCATATGGGCGGACCTGCACTTCACTATGCAAAAAATAAATAAGTGGAAATTCCTTCCCAGTCTGTGGAAGGATTTATCTTCAGTTTCAGCCATATCTCTTGCCTATTTTTAGCTTCAACTCATTATATTGCAGAAGCACTGTACATTTATTTTAAATATATACACTAGAGAGGGGTCAGAAAGAAAATCTACCACCAAATTAGGGTGCTAGAAATCCAGATTCAGATCCAAATTGTGAAGCTTTAGTCAGTCTCATACGTACAAATAAAATAAAAGAATTAAGTGTGCCTTTTTAAATCTTTGAACACTAAAACTAATACCAGTCGTGCTTTTTTTAAAAAAATTCTTCATTAAAGGATTGACTATGACAGCAGATAACATGGCTGGACATGGGAGTAAGGGGAAGGAGGCATCCCTCCAATGACTGCATTAAACCTCTTATGCTGGTTCTGGGTACAAGAGACAGAGCAGGAGCTGCACACACTATACTTCCCACTGTGAGCAAGTGGACAGGAGAAGCCTCTACATGAGCCAGCCAACAATGTCTGGGCACAACTGAAATATGGTTCATCCTTAAAAGCCGGAGAGAAACAGGGAAGGAGTTGTGCACCACTACTCACACAGGGCCGCGCCTAAATGCTTAATCAAGCCTTAAAGGAGAATAATACAGTCAATAAATATTCTACATATATATTCTAGGCCTCTTGTAATTAAAACTGTCTGGTATTTTTAATATACACCGCTACCTCAATATAACACGAATTCAGATATAACATGGTAAAGCAGTGCTCCGGGGGGGCGGGGCTGCGCACTCCGGTGGAACAAAGCAAGTTCAATATAACGCGGTTTCACCTATAACACAGTAAGATTTTTTGGCTCCCAAGGACAGCGTTATATCGAGGTAAAGGTGTATTAGTGTATTTTCATATATTTAATCTTTCCTAGAATGTAGTTGTGAATTTCATATTATGTTCATTCTGAAAACTTATAGAACTGCCACATTACAATGAACATCAACCATTAAAAGTATTACTTCAACTATTTATATCATAACTTTTTTTCTTAAAGTTATGGCAATAAATTAACAATCCATGAAAATAAAATCCAGATAAAATAAATGGATACATTCTACTTATAGTTTTGCCATTTTATAATGGAGTTTTAACAGCAATTATTTAATCTGATAGGTCCATGTTCTATCTGGCACTCTGATTAAGCTAAACATCTCACAAATTCTTTTCATAAAAAGGCGAACTGATTTTGAAGAGAAAGATAATGTGGTGACCACAGGGCCAATAAACTGAGAGAAAGGTGGCAGACATGAATAAATAGGCATTTAAAGACAGGAAATAGCCAATTATGAGAATAAATGTGGCCCCATAAAATGGGCACTCTGCTATCATGGACAGATTAAATTTGTTACAAGGATATTTCCCCCCTCCCTCCCATTTACTGTATATTGTTTAGCTGTTAAAATTCAACCTCTCCAAAGTTGATATACTAGTTAGATTCAATTTATTATCTTACAATGAAAAATTTTTAAACCGAGTAAAAGAGCTTTCGGAGCTTGGCATTTATCTTTCATTTTGGATTTTTGTATGAAGACTAGCAAGCAGTGGAAGGAAGTGAGAGAAATAGGAATATGGAAAAGATTAAAACTACCCTGGTCAGTATAAATGCTATACATCTTCCTGTGCTATAAAGTTACAATTTTGGCTGCAATAAAGAACAAATCCTTCTTTACTATAATGAATATTGGTAATTAAGTACGCAGAGATCTAATATAACATCAAATGATCATTACTTTACAATTAAAGGTAACAGGTTTATTGTGATTTGGATTGCTTCTAGTATTAAAATCTGGTATTATATATTCCAGTGTAGTTATTTTGCACCCCCAACACTCCTCCTCCAAAATAAGCAGCATACACCCTAAAGTATCCTTAAAAATGTCTCCAGTGATCAACACAGCAGTGTTGTCATGGTCAGTATTACTATAAACATGGTATTTAATTTGAATAGTTTAAATTCTGCCAACAGGGTCAGTAAGAGAGAGTCACTAGGACTTAATGATATCAGTAATCCAACTGTAATCCAAAATAGACTAGTCATTTTAGAGTCTTAGCCAGAAAAAAAAAAGGAGAAATTGATGAGTCTTGGTATACACACACATACAGATCTATTCATCCACTAGTCTGTCTGTGTTATAAATGCAAATAAAGAACCTTTGTGGAATGTTAATGTTGAAATATCAATTCCAAAAGTTATATTCTTCTCCTCCAACATTAACATGCCATTCCACATATCAATTGCTATTTTTGGTATATGTTAAAAGGGACACCATCAACCTGAACATCAAAACTCTATTTAAAATGGCTGTATTCACAATTCTACAGTTACACACAACATCTAATATTACTGTAACTAAGAGAAGTCAACTGGAAAACATTTCTCTACTTCACCTGGTTTATTCTACACATTCAACAGCAGTGCATAAACAGTCAATGTTTTGTTGATAGCCAGTTGCACTTGATGCATCATAGATTATCACCATCACTCTGGGCAAAATGTATATGCACACTCCTTCCCAGAACCTATAAGGGGGTGCTTTCCAGTAACATAGCAGCAGAGCTACTGCTCTTTCTGAGTTCTGGGGCCCAGAGTACGTCTCTCCTTTTGACGCTCCTAGGACCCCTTGCATAAAGCAACAGCAGCAAGGGGTGCGCATCAGAAGAATCCTCTTTCCTCTCAGGAATCACACAAAGGGCAAGGGATTGTTTGTTACCTGGGGGCTGGAGCACAGTGATGATCCATGGGAGCTTTTTCTTTCTTTCTACAGCTAGTCAGAAATAGGGGACTTTTTCTGATGAAAATTTCAATTTTGGGGGCAAAAAATGAAAACTGAAATATAGTGGCCAAAAATGAAATATTTTGTTTTGAAAATGCCATCATGGTGCCTTATGGGAGTTGTAGTTTGGGTGCCTCATTCTTCCATTCTTTTCTATTGGTTACGTTCACTAAGCAAACTACATTTCTCATCATGCACTATGGTCTCTCCTCTTTCTGAGGCCAGGCAGTACATTATGGGAGATGATGTCTGTCTGGAAAGCCCAGCCCACAGAGGAGAATAGGGAAATGAGGAAACCAAACTACAACTCCGATGAGGCACTGTAGGGGCATATTCTATTGAAATAGTTTGGATTTTGTCTGAAATATTTCAGTTTACATGCATTAGTTTTTTCAATAAAAAATATTTCACAGAAATTAGACACTTTATGGAAAAAAATGTTTAATCACAAATCACATTTTACATTAAAAACATTTTGAATGAAAATTTTCAACCACGCTACTACTTTTCCTCACCAAATCCTTGCATGGGAGCAGGGATGAACAAAAGCCTGAGAGAGGGGAGGAGGAGGTGGGGTTCTTCGTTCCTTAGAATGCCACTGCTGGTTCCAGTGAGGCGTTTAGAAGCTGGAAGATCTTACTTAAGTGCTAATGCTATTGCTGAAATATCCTTTATAAACATCAGTAGGGAAGCTATAAAAACCCTTATAAATTTGTAAAGAATTTAATAAAAACAAATTAATGATATGCTATTTAATCTATCTCAAAGAATTCAAGTTGACAGCACTCTTTAATAAATAATATTACCTTAAAATTCTTATTTAAAAGGAAAACAGACAGAGAAAATACTATCCATATAGAATCATAGAAATGTAGGGCTAAAAGGGACTTTGAGAAGCTACTGAGTCCAGCTCCCTGTGCTGAGGCAGGATCAAGTAAACCTAGACCATCCCTGACAGATGTTTGTCCAACCTGTTCTTAAACCTCCAGTGCTAGGGATTCCACAACTTCCCCTGGCAGCCTAATCCAGAGTTTAACTATCCTTATATTTAGGAAAACGTTCTCATATCTCCCATATCTCTAAATCTCCCCTCTTACAGATTAAGCCTATTACTTCTTATCCAGCCTTCAGTGGACAATGAGAACAATTGATCACAGTCCTCTAAACATATTTGAAGACCTACCAGGTCCCACCTCAAGACTTCTTTCCTCAAAACTAAACATGTCTGTAACAATCTTGGGGTTCATTAAATAACAAACCAGTGAATGAGAAAGGAAAATAACTTTAATAAAACAAACTGGAGAGTTTCTGTAGTGAGTTGCTACACACAGCCACGTGGTGTTCCCAACCTGTCTCCAGGGCACATTTCCAAATTCCCACACTCACAATACTGTGCCTTATGAGGGAACATCTGCAAATCACAATCTTTCATAAACATATCTCTACATCTTCCCTCTTAAAGAAAAATGAATATAACATAGCTGTTTATATACATATGTGTATGTGTGTTTATTTTATATATATATAAATAAATAAATAAAAACAGCTAACAACACATACATTACATTCTCAACCCATCTAGTACATTTCCATAAACCCAATGGGTCAACTACCTAGAGAGGAGAGGTTACCAGAACATCACTCTTGAGTGAGTCTTTACCACTCACTTTCTTCAAATATCCCTTTCTCCAGGCAGGTTAGCAAGTCTCTATGAGTCTTTCAAGATGTTCAATCTCCCACTCTGATCTTCTCAGTATCAGTCTTTCATTAGAGTCTGAGTTGTTCTCTTGTTCCATTACAGTTTCTCCTGTGTGTGTTGATGATAAAAGATCAGTCAGATGGGAAATGCCAGAGTCCACCTCAGTTGTCAATGTGTTGGAACTTTCTGGAATTACTCATACATCCCTTCGATTACATGGACATGTCTCCCCCTGGTCTGTCTGGACTACACAAGACCTTGGATGCAGCTGTTCTTTAATAGTACCTATTTGGCCCCAAATATTAGAGGTGTGTTAAGAGATGTGAGATCACGGGCCCTTTGTCAAAATAATATTTCTGATTTTCTTTAATCTTCCATATGGGTGCATTGTTATGAGATTTCAGCAGGTTATCAGTAATTGGTAAATTAGATCTGATCCTTCTTCCTATTAACAGCTGAGCTGGAGCAAAGCCATACTCCAGCAGTGTACTTTGGTAAATCGATAAAGATTTATACAAATCACCCCCCACTGTCAAAAGTCTTTTTCATAAGGTTCTTTACTGACCTTTCCACAAGTCCATTTGATTGGGGGTAATTTGGACTTAATGTTTTGTGATGAAAGTCCCAATCTATGGCAAATTGCCTAAAATCTGCACTGGAAAATTGTGGCCTATTATCGCTAAAGACTTCATCTGGAATTCCATGTCTGGAGAAGATTCCCTTCCTGCCAGCTATCACTGACTTACTATTAGTACTGTGCAGTGTGCTAATTTCTGGATACAGAGAATAATAATCTGTGACTATTAAATAAACCTTTGATTGCCAGGTAAATAAGTCAGTGCCTACCTTCCCATAAGGCCTTAATGGAAGTGGATTAGGTCTCAGTGGCTCTGCTTGGTGGCACAGCTTGTATTTCAAGCAGGAAAAGCAGTTTCCTACCACATTAATGATGTGATTCATCTGTGGTCAACATAGCACCTCTCGTGCTCATTGTTTGCACTTCTCAATTTCTAAATGACCCTTGTGGATCTTCTGTAGCATTCCTTTTCAGAGGCTCATTGGAATTACAACCTTACTGCCCTTGAAAATCACCCCATCTATCACAGTAAGTTCATGTCTGCAGTCCAATACTCTCTTATACTTAGATAGCAACTGTTTATTTCTTCAGGCCAGCCTTTAATTATCACTTCTTTAAGGATTCCTAATGATTCATCTTTCTTCGTTTCCTCTCTTATTTGTTGCAATTTCCTGTTACCTATGGGAATTGACTTTATAATCAGACCTACATAGGCTTGCATCTCTATCTCTAAAGTCTTCTCTAGTTTTGTGGGAGCCACTTCTCTGAAAAGTGCATCTGCTGTAAACATGAAATTTACCAGGCATGTAAGTCACAACCAAATCATACTTTTTCAGCTTTATCATTTGCTAAATAACACTATTAGGGGCTTGTGGGACATTTCAACTTCCACTTTCTGTCCATAAATATACTGATTGAATCTCTCACAGGCAAACAATATTCCTAAAAACTCCTTTTAAATCTGCCGACATCTGGTTTCTGTCTCAATCAGTGATTTGGATGTATCATGCATATGCCACTGGTTACCAACAACCCTCATGCTTCTGTGAAATCACTGCACCTAACCCAGACTGTGAAGCATCTGCTGAGATTTTAATAGGCCTTCCTGGGGCATAAAACTTCAACACTGGTTCTTGTAACAGTTGTTGTTTTAAACCTTCCCATGATTCCTCCTGTTCTTCATCCCAATATCATCCATTTTTATTCTCTAGGAGTTTTCTCAAAGTTGCTGCTTTGGTAGATAGATTAACCATGAATTTTACAAGATAATTAACCAGTACCAGGAACCATGGACAGCTTTCTTTGATTGACTGGGGATGTGGCATCATTTCAATGGCTGAAATCTTCTTTTTATCAGGTTTTACACCTTTATTGGAAATAATGTCCCCAACAAAAGTCAGTTCTGTAACCCCTAAAACATGTCTCCCTATTTAGTTTGAGCCATAATCTGTTCTCTGGTTGGTAGTTTGAAACATTCTCTTTTTATAGCCTTGTTGAAGTCTCTGGGATCTAAGCATATGTGTAGCTGGCCATTACTTTTCTCCACAATGACTAGGGAGTTCACCCATTCTGTTGGCTCCTCAATTTTTTGTATTAATTGCATTGATTCCATCCTTGTAAGCTCAGACTTGAGTTTATCACAGAGTGAAAATGGCACATTTTACATGGATGGATAACTGGAGGGACCTGCTTGTTTATCTGGCTGGTCACCCTTCAAGCAACACAACCCCTGAAACAAGTCACGATATTCCTGAAAGAGTGCTTCATAGCCAGGTTCAATATGATCTTGTAGTGGGAGCATCAATTTTACCAGATTGAGTTTCTCACCTCTGCCCCATGGCTGCTAAATACAATTCAAATCTGTCAATTTTTTCCAGTTCTCTGCAACATTCCCTGACAATTGCAGACAGGATGGAGGTTGAAATGCATCCATTTTTGGCTTTTTTCCCTTCTTAAGCTAATCAAGTTACTATTGTGCTCACCAAATACATGCAAAAGCCTCTGTGTCTGGTGCCACACTTGCTTCTCTGGTGCCTCCCTTTGTCTCTACTTTCAGTTGCAAACTCAGAAGTTAACTTCAAAATAACTGCAGTTTCCTTCTCATTCAGTACTTCTGACACCATGTAATGATCTTGGAGTTGATTAAATAACAAACCAGTGAATGAGAAAGGAATGAAACTTTTAATAAAACAAACTGGAGAGCTTCTGTAGTTAGCTGCTGCACACAGCCAAGTGGTGTTCCCAACCCCTGCTTCCAGAGCACATCTCCAAATTCCCACACTCAGAACACTGTTCTGTATGAGGGAGCATCTCCAAATCACAAATCTTTCATAAACATCTCTCTACAATGTCCTGACTTAAAAAAAAAAAAAAAATCTCCATCATAGGCCAGGTTTTCTAAACTTTTTATCATTTTGTTGCTCTCCTCTGGATTCTCTCCCAGCTTTTCTAAAGTGTGGTGCCCAGAATTGGACACACTACTCTAGTTGAGGCCTCACCAGTGCTAAATAAAGTGGGAAAATGATCTCACGTGATTTACATACAACACTCCTCTTAATACAGCCAAGAATGATATTAGCTTTTTTTACAACTGCATCACATTGTCGACTCATGTTCAGTTTGTGATCTAGATCCTTTTCAGCAGTACTACCACCTCGCCAGTTTTTCCCCATTTTGTGGTTGTGCATTTGGTTTTTCCTTCCTAAATGAAATACTTTGCACTTATTTTTATTGCATTGCATCTTGCTGAATTGAGACCAATTCTCCAATTTGTCCAGGTCATTTGAATTGTAACCCTCTCCTCTAAAGTGCTTGCAACTCCTTCCAGCTTGGTGTCAACTGCAAATTTTATAACCATACTCTCCACTCCATTATCCAAGTCATTAATGAAAATATTGAATAGCATCGAACCCAGGACAGACCCCTGTAGGACCCCACTAGATATGCCCTCTCCGTCTGACAGTGAACCATTGATATCTACTCTTTGAGTATGGTCTGTCAACTAGTTGTGCACCTACCCTATAGTAACTTCATCTAGACCGCATTTCCCTCGTTTGCTTAGGAGAATGTCATGTGGGCTTGAGTCAAAAGCCTTACTAAAAATCAAGATATATCACATCTGCTGCTTCCCGCCTCCTTACTCCCATCCGACGGGATTGCAGGCCTAGTGAAGAAGGAAATTAGGTTGGTTTGGTAAGTTTTGTTTTTGACATCAAGAATGAGAGCTGGCTATTCCTTATAACCCTTCTATCCCTCTAGGTGCTTACAAATTGGTTGTTAATAATGTGTTCCAGTATCTTTCCAAGCATCTAAGTTAGGCTGACTGGTCTATAATTCCCTGGGTCCTCTTTGTTCCCCTTTTTAAAGACAGATGTTATGTGTGCCATTCTCCAATCCTCTCGGACCTTACCTGTCCTCCATAACTTCTCAGAGATAATTACTAACAGTTCTGAGATTGCTTCACTTAGTTCCTTAAGTAGCCTAGTACGAATTTCATCAGGCCCTGACCAACTTGAATACATCTATCTATCTAAATATCCTTTCACCTATTCATTTCCTATTCTGACTTACATTCCTCCCCCCTTGTTGCTAATACTGTGTTGAACATCTGGTCACAATTAACCGTTTTAGTGAAGACTGAAGCAAAATAGGCATCAAACACCTCTGCCTTCTTGATATCATCAGTTATTAGCTTTCCTTCCCCACTAAGTAGAGGGCATACGCTTTCCTTCATCTTTCTGTTATTTTTAATATATTTAAAGAACCTCTTTTTAATTGCCTTTTATATCCCTTGCTAGGTATAACTCATTTTGTGCCTTAGCCTTTCTGATTTTTTCCCCTACATGCTTGTGTTATTCTTTTATACTCATCCCTAGCAATTTGTCCATGTTTCCAGTTTTTATAGGATTCCTTTTTGATTTTCAGGTAATTAAAGGGCTCCTGATGGAGCCATATTAGCCTCTTACTATTATTCCTAGCTTTCCTTTGCATCTAGATAGTTTGCAGTTGTGCCTTTAATATTGTCTCCTTGAGAAACTGCCAGCTCTCCTGAACTCCTTTTTCCCTTAGATTTTCTTCCCTTAGGACCTTGACTATTAATTCTCTGAGTTTGTTAAAGTCTGCTTCTTTTTAAGTGTATTGTCCTTATTCTGTTGTTCTCACTCCTTCCTTTCCTTAGGACCATATAAACTATTCTTTCATGATCACTTTCACCCAAATTGCCTTCAACCTTCAGATTTGCTACCAACTCCTCCTTGTTGGTCAGAATCCAGTCTAAAATTGCTGTCCCCCTGGTTACTTCCTGCACTTTATAAACTAAAACATTCCCCCAATAAATTCCAACAACTTACTGGAAATTTTGTGTTTTGCCATACAACTAGGTAGGTAAAGTCCCCCGTTACTACCAGGTCTTGTTCTGAATATTTTTGTTATTTGTTCATATTGTTATATGAAATGCCTCATTCACCTTCTCTTCCTGTTCTGGTGGTATATAGTAGACTATATACAGTATGGCAGAGTTAGTGGTATGGAATAATAAGGAATTTCCTGGCTTTTGAGTGCCTAGTATTTCAATCTTTAAAAATGCATTAATGTTGGCTTTTTCATTTAATATCCCAAGTCTTTTAAAAAAGAAAATGTATTTTAAAATTCAGAGCTGGGGGGGTTGGGTAACTCACAAGCACTTCTATTTGTGACAGGGGTGCTTGTTTGCTCCCTGAATTTGAACAATGTCTGTGGTTGAGGTCTGGGCTTGAAGGAGGGCTGCTGTCTCAGCAGCTCATTTTCTCTATGATGAAGAAACATATAGATCCTGTGATGGGTTGGATCACAGAAACCCTCCTTGGGAACGCCAACTGATGTGCCAAGACTACTTCTGCCCCTGCTTTCCCTGCCCGCCTGGGAATCCAGCACCCTGTCTTGCTGAACCAGACACACCAGTCTGCTCTAACACAGACCTAGGGTCTGAACCACGTGCCCCAAAGCTACAGACTTAACTGAAAGCAACTTACAGAAGTGTTCCTGTCTTTAACACTCAGATGCCCAACTCCCAACGGGGTATAATCCCCCCCAAAAATCCGTTTTACCCTGTATAAAGCTTATACAAGGTAAACTCAAATTGTTCGCCCTCTATAACACTGATAGAGAGATATGCACAGCTGTTTGCATTAATACATATTCTGGGTTAATAAGTAAAAAGTGATTTTATTAAATACAGACAGTAGGATTTAAGTGGTTCCAAGTAGTAACAGACAGAACAAAGTGAATTACCAAGTAAAATAAAATAGATCACGCAAGTCTATGTCTAAGAAAATTGAATACAGATAAAGCCTCACCAGTTCCAGTAAGCTTCCTTTTACAGACTAGTCTCCTTCTAGTCTGGGTCCAGCAATCACTCACACCCCCTGTAGTTACTGTCCTTTGTTCCAGTTTCTTTCAGGTATCCTTGGGGGTGGAGAAGCTAAGTTTTTAGCCAGCTGAAGACAAAATGGAGGGGTCTCCCATGGGCATAAATAGATTTTCCCTTGTGGGGGGAGATCCCCTCCTCTCTCCTATGCAAAGTCCAGCTCCAAGATGGAGTTTTGGAGTCACATGTCTATGCATGACTGAGTTTCTTACCAGCCAAGCCACATTCCTGGGAAAGCTTCGATGTGGATTGGTGTCTTAGAGTTCATTGTTGGCTTAAGTGGTTCTTGATTGGGCATTTAATTTGCACATTCCTTTCTCAATAGAAATCAAGCAAGTATACAGCCAATATTCCTAACTTCAAGTACAAAAATGATACATGCATACAAATAGGAGGAATGTATTCAGAAGATCATAACCTTTACATAGGTATGTTACATGACATATGTAGCATAAAACATATTCCAGTTATATCATATATACATTCATAAGCATATTTCCATAAAGTCTTATGGGGGCACCATCACAGATCCCGTGACTAAAAAGTGTCACCCTAGTGTTCTTAAAAGTGTGGAGAGCTTTGCCTGTAATACTGGTGCATATGGTAGTCCCTTCAAATCGGAGGTCTTCTATAGCAGTTTGGACCTCCCACAGGATCCCAGATACCTAGAGGCAGGAAGCACATCTCAGAGCAATAGTGGATGGTCCTTTGTGTCAGAGGTGGCAAGGGTGGTTTATAAGGAGATCCTGGTGGTCAGGTGTTCCTCCACCACCAGAGTCTTCAGATGCTCCTGTTGCTTCTGTGGTAATCTGTGATGCTGGAGAGTCTCCAAAAGTAGAAAGTCATACTTGGAAAGCAAAGCTTGATGATCTTCCATCCTCATATGGAGGCTGGTGGAGAAACAGACCTTGAAAGAGACCAATCTTTTTGGATCCTTGTTATGAGGACTGCTTCTTGGGTTTCCCTGCTGTTTGGATTTACACTACGCTGCTTCGACCACTAGAAAGCCAGTGATAGGGTGCCAGAAAAAAGTACTCATATCACTTCTCAGGGAATTGCTACTTTCTGTCTGCTCTCTGAGGTGGGTGAAATGGAAGTGGAAATATGCCAGATCACCTTGGCAGACTTGAGAAGATTCTCATTAATGGGCATAGTTATTCTGCCCCATGTTACTGTGTGGCGATGTCCAACAGTTCACGGTGTTTCTACTGTATGATCTCAGGAGGAATATCAAGGATGTCTGTGATCCTCTTCAAGAGGTCTTAGAAGGTTTTGAACTTGTTTTGAGAGATCAAAGAAGGTGAATTAACTACCATATTAGGTGACAAAAAGGAAGCCCCATAAAAGAGGCCAGAGGCTCCTGATCTGGGGAGGTGATAGTCTCCCCTATTGAAGTACTTCTCATCCTCTACAAGTTGGGGCTGAGGAATTTGGGTAGTTGAAGGAGGCTGCAATTGCTTCCTCGGTGAAGGAAATCCTGGAAGAGACACAATAGAGGTGGTTCTCCTGCAATAAGGATTCGTGCACCAGGGAGACCAATATGGTCACAGTTGGTAGGCAAACTGTGATGGCAGACATTCGGGAGGGCACCATGAAGGATGCTCTCTGGACACCACCAGTCTCCTCTGTTGCTCAGTTTAATGCTCTTTGGACCCCCTACTGGACTCCCAAGGGGTCACCCAGGGTGTAGAGGGTGGGATGTTCTGGTGAGGACAACAAGGAGGAGTAAGTCTCCTCTAGGAGTCTTATTTGGAGTACTGGGTCTGCATGGTATGAGATAAAGTGAAGCAAGACATATGGTTGCTTCAAGATGGCATCTTACAAGAGGTCCAGGACAGGAGACTCTGGTACGGACTGATGGATAATTTGGCTGATACCATGAAAGACGCTGGCACCAGGACCTCCAGTGCCAAGAAATCCAGTACCAGAGTGAGGGTTAATGCCAAGTAGTTGATACTCAGTACTGGAGGCAAAATTGGTAGTAACCAAAGGTCTCATTGCCAGGATTGGTGCCAGAGTGCATGGTGCCGGTGTGGTACTGGAGGCAGCACAGTCCTTTTGGGATGAAGGAGCCATCAATGGCAGGTTTCTCTTTGGTGTCAGGGCACCATGGAAAGACATTGAATTGTGGGTGTTAATGGAGGAAATCCAAGGAGAAATTTTAGGCCTCTTACTCAGAGTTGGAGAAGGTGATCTGTGCTCGGATTCCCAATGAAACAGTGCTCCTTCCTCCCTTTCTCCAGAGATACAGACACAGTTTCTGAGTGTAATATGTGGGAGGAGGCCATTTGTGAGGTAAAAGCAGGACCGGATGACTGTGATTCTGAGATGGGGGACAATTCCTGGAGGGCAGGAGCAAGGGATTACATGGATCTCTCAAGCAAAAATAACTTCAGCTTGCCCCTCTATTCTTTAGGGTCCTACTGGAAAAAAAGTGGCATATAGAACAATACTCTGGTATGTGCTCCTCTCTAAGACAGATGATGAGACATCTGGAGTGCCTCCCATTAGTGGGTATGGTGGAGTCACACAATGGAGGGGTCTTGAAGCCAGGAAACATATGGTCCACAATGATGTGGGATTACTCCTTTGTATGGGGGTGGGTGGGCAGCAGAATTCTGATACTACTTTAACTTTTTTTTTTTAAATTAGCCAACAGGTGAAAATAAAAACTAAACTAATATTAAGCAAAATTATAACAAGTCCATGAAGTGAAACAAGAGGAATAGCTATGTCACATGAGGATGTGGACACTGCTGGTGTTCCACCTCACACCACAGATGGTAGGAAGGAACTTTGATTCCAGTGGATGTGGGAGAATATCGGCAGAGGCACAGCCACAACAGATACTGCTATTCAAAAGAATCTCATCTTATGCTCATGGAGTGCATGCACACCAAGAATGGACTAGGTGAGGATAATCGATCAAAGAAGAAGTTTATCTGTCAGCAGATGCCAGCACATAAAATTTTTTGCTTTAGAAGAAATTTGTTAAGAACTGCCCTCTTTCAAAAAGGCTGCCATCTCCTGTAGTTCTGAATAGGACTGAGACCACAGAGTATCGTCAGTTAAGAAGCCCTCTTTCAAAATGTCCACCCTCCTCCCATTGTCCCCAACAGGAGTGAAGACAAGCCATTCCTGGGGAGGAAAGTGAACCCTTATGTTGCCAGGAAGCAGAGAGGAGCAGGTAAATGGTGGTGGGAATCTTTGCTTAGTGTAACATTTGGCCATAGTCAGACTGAGAACAATTAGAAATGGTAGCCATTTTGAGAACCGCATCTTAACCGAGCTCTGCCTCTGACCTTTAATGCCTCTGGGAACAGGAGATGGAAGACATTTCAAATGAGGACTGTTCTTTATGGAATCCTCTGGAGAAGAAAAATTTCAGTTATGAAGAATTATGACAGAAATTCCCATTAATCCTAACATATGTACATATTCAAATGTAGCCTATACACAAGATTTTAGTGAGTTTTAACTATATGGGAAGTTTGAAGAGTGTTATTCTATTATTGAGATCATTCAAGAACAAAAAGGTCCAACACTTCATTTCTTAAATGAAGAATTTTTTAACTTAATTTGAACTCATAAATCAATTAATTGATATACTTTGAACACAGAACTGAATTCTCAGAAAACTCAAAGACTAAGTGCTATAATTTGGGGGAGGAAAAATCTGCTCCCTACACAGGTACTTAAAGATTCATAGATTTTAAAGCCAGAAGGGATCATCAAATCATTGTCTTTTTCCCAGTATGACACAGGCCATAGAATTTCACCCAGGTACTTCTCTAGCCAGCCCAATAAATTTGTGTTGAATTAAGGCATATCTTACACAAAGGCATCCAGTTTTGATATGAAGATTTTAAGAGATGGAGAATCCACTATGTCCCCTGATAATTTTTTCCAATGGTTAATCATCCTCACGCCTAAAAATCTGCATCCTACTTTATTCCTAACTGGAATTTGTCTGGCTTTAATTTCCAATTATTAGTTCCTATTGTGACAGATTGTCACACCCGGGGTGCAGTCTGGGAGCTGTGGAACCGCTATGCCCCTCTAGCCACCCAGCTGGGCTGGCCCTGCCCACACTGCTTTGCTGATGATTCAGCCTCTCCAGGCCCAACACAACAGCAGGTGGTGCCACACACCCAAACTTAGCTACCTGAATGCTGTACCTAAGCCACTCAAAGACAGGCAGGAGACAACAGCCAATTTCTCAGCTCCTCCACCTTGCATGCATGCTGAAGTATAAACCCAGAATTATAGAGTCTTACACTGCACAGGGATCTGTACAAGGTAAGCTCATTAATAAAGTTCACCTTCCTCTCAATGTGGGAAGGATATGAAACAAGCCTGTGTTAACCAAGCTGAGATTTTTCCCCAGATGCTTCACTCAAAGGAACACTGACTTAGACAAAGCAAAAACAAGTTTATTAACTACAAAAGACAGATTTTAAGAGGGGCACCACTGGTGCTCTGTGGGGGTGGACTGGGACCCCTGCTAGTGCTGGGGGAGGAGGGCGGGCAGTGGTGCATAGCCTAGGACCCTTGCTGCTGGGAGGGGGGCGGTTGCTGGGGCTGGTAGGCTGCCTACCTGGCACTGCATGGCTCCCAGGAAACAGTGATATGTCCCTCCCCCGGCTCCTAGTGGGAGGCGCAGCCAGGCAGCTCTGTGCGCTACCTCTGCCCTGGGCAGAGGCAGCACACAGAGTCATCTGGCTGCGCCTCTGCCTAGGAGCTGAGGGAGGGACAAGTCGCTGCTTCTAGGGAGCCCCACACAGGTAAGTGCCACCCACAACCCTCAGCCCCTCCCACGCCCCAACCCCTAGCCCTGAGCGCCTTCCCACACCCAAACTCCTGCTGCTACTGGGGGGAGGAGGGCACGGTGGCCTGAGACTGCCCCAGCAGCAGCCAGTGTGGCTGGCACTGGGGCTGCCTGAGCTACTCAGGCAGCCCCAGTGCCAGCCGCACCAGCCGCGACAGAAGTCACAGAGGTCCCGGAAAGTCACGGAATTCATGAATTCTGAGACCTCCTTGACAAATTTGCAGCCTTAAATTATAAGTGATCGTAAACAGATCAAAGCAGATTACCTAGCAAATAATCAAAACGCAAGCTAAGCCTAACATACTAGATAGATTAGATATGAATTAGCAATTTCTCACCCTGGCTGATGATACAAGCAGGATACCAGGGTTCCTTACACAGGCTAGAAATCCCTTTAACCTGGGACCAGCACTTCCCAAGTTCAATCTCTGTTCCTCAGGTGTTTCCAGGAGTTTCCTTGTGTGGGGATTGATGATGTCACACCCCACTTTATATAGCTTTACCATATGGTGGGAACCCTTTGTTCCAAACTCAGTTCCAAGCCCAGTTTGTGGAAAAATACAGGTACCAAATTGAAGTTCAGTATTATGTGGTCTGGTCACATGCCCTTGTTGAGTCATAGCAGCCATTACTTACAAGCTGGCTGAAATGTTTACAGCAAGGCTAAGCTCTTCCATAGACCATGGTCTTTGCTGATGGGCCATCATCAATGTTTAGCTTCTTCATTGCTGTACCTGAAAGGCAGCAGTGGGTGTTCCCAGAGTAATCACATTTGAAATACAGATACCTGGTAAATATTCATAACTTCAGATACAAAAATGATACATATATACAACTGGGATAATCATATTCAGCAAATCATAACTTTTCCATAGACAACTGACACGATGTATCTTGTACAAAATGGGTCATAATTATATCATAATCGTACAACTATGAAGTACATGGGGTGTAGTGTTACACCATATGTCTTTCTCTGATAGGTTAAAAGAGCCCTTTAGTACCCTAGTATTGTCTTCCCACGAAGGTGTTTATACAACACAATCAAGTCACGTCTACATTTACTTTTTGATAGGTTAAATAGAGTGATCTTCTTCAGTCTCTCACCGTAAGACATTTTCTCCAGCCCCAAAATCATTTCTGCAATTCCTTACTGCACTTCTCCTTTTTTCCCCTCACAGCATTTAAGTACTGATTGGACTACACATGCACCATCCCCACAAAGTGATTGAGAATGTTCTATTCTGAGGCTGCAGAGGCTGAACAGGACTGTCCCTGCAGTTGCTGCTCCAGGCTGCAGTGGTATCAGGCAGAAGAACTAAGAGCAGGGAGATTGTCCCTCCTATGCTCCCCTTACTGTGAACCAAGCAGCAAGAAGTAAGTAGCCTGACTTAGAATGCAGATGGGTGAGAAGGAGAAGGGGAGGTGGGACAGTAACTGGATGAGGACGTGGTGTGGGGGTGGGGGGAAGTAGTGAGAGACAGAAGCTGGGAGGGTGGCAGCAAATGGGGAGGGATACAAGGGCCAGGGGCAGGCAGGATTGGATATCAGCAGAGGTGTGCAAATCCTGGAGGGTATATTGATGCAACTGAGGAGGGGAAGGATAGGAGCAGAGGGGGAAAGGGGCAGGAGCCTGGAGGTGGGGGAGGATAGGAAGAGAGGAGGATACAGACAGGCTTGGGGAAGGACAGGGAGCAGAAGAGCGTAAAACCACTAGAGCTGTGCTCATGGTTACAGTGCTGCTTGTACATCTGTCCCCTTTCTGCTCTCTGGATGTGACCCCTCAGGTGTTAGGCCTCCCCTTACCTGTTAGGGGTTGAATTTTGCAAATCTCCCACTCTTAGTCCAGGATCTGGGTCCAGCGCCCTATCTATGCCCACTTCTTGTTACAGTGCAGGTCCAACTGGACACCTGCATCTCTTTCCTTGGGGAGTCTATGACTAGCACCATACAGTGACAAACATCCTTCTTAAAACAAGCAGGTTCATTTTGCAAGTGGAACCAAACATTAGAGAAAATGATTTTACAATTTACCAGCATTACTATACCGGTATAAAGCCCTGTGTAGACACTCATTCGTAGTACCAGTGTCCCTTTTTTTGGTTTAGATTGTATCAGTATAGTAACGCTGGTAAATTCCCATGGATGGACTTCCCTCTTGAGCTACAGGAAAAGAACTGACCCTGCTTACATTCTTTTAGCAAGCCCAGGAGCTCTTGGGATCCAGCCTGGACTCAGTTTGCTTTTCAAAGAATGTATGTCCCAGTCTGCCTCCCCCTGGTTCTCAAAGTCCATCTTCCCTGTGTGAGCCCGAGCCTAATTTCTTCACAAAGGAACCTCATCCTCACATAACTCTTCATAATCTTCTTCCACCTAATATCTCTGTTCTCATTTCCCCCACTCGCTGTTGTGTTCCTGACACCTATGCCAGACTTTTCATTTTTACTCCCCTTAGCTTAATGCAGTGGAGTAATTTTGACCCCATCCCCCCAAAAAAAATTTGGTAGAGAAAGGGACAAAAGAAGCTGGCTCTACAAACTTAATGAATAGCTACTGTTGCAGATTTGTGAGCCAAAATATAATCTAGTTCACTATTTTTTGTCTTGAAACTTTAGTGGCTCTTTAGCTTTCACAGTATAACTATGTATATGATTTGGAATATCTTGAAGGCCAAATCCTGAGAGTTGCTGAGTACATGAAATCAATGGGAGATGTAGGTGCATCTTAGAGAACTGATGCAAAGATTAGTAGCACTGTTCAATTAAAAAAAAAGAAAACTGAGATATAAATGTTTTATATACAAAATCCCACCTCTTCAGTTTAGAGCTTCCTGACAAGTATACCATTGTGCTTTCAGATTAATAATGCAACAGTACAGTTCTCATTCTGCTTTTATTCATGTGAGCGCTAACAGAACCTCGATAGCTTACTTACTGCGAAAAAGATTATGTAAACAAACCATAACGGACTGGGTGTCAAAAATTGAAAAATAAATAACTAATTTTCCAATGTTTTTAACCTTATGTTTTCATGGCATTCGTTTTAGCAAGAAGTGAAGTCAAAGAAATATGTAGAATACACACATAAAATTTTAATGATATTCAGAGACAAAAATATGAAAAAGGAAACTTCTCCCAACAAATATAAACAATATGTAGAGTAATCAATATACAACACAAGGTGTTCCACTCACAGCTTGCATCAATTTTGGAAGGTAGTGAAGACTCACAGATACTGATGAAAATACTCAAACACGCTATTACTATTAACTAGATATATAGATAGATAGATATAAATAGTCAAGAGTAATCCCCTAGCATAAAATGTGAGCAAAAATCAATGTCATTTTGAAGATAAACATGCATTTTCCCACTAATAAATAATGTTATAAGTCCTGCTGTATTGGATTGCAAATAACTTCAGCTGAATAAAATTGCATGACATGGGATTTACTTATCCTGCATGTTCACAGAAATAACTTGGTCTCTGACAGCACTCATTCTTGGCAATTTATGGCAGCTGTCAGCAGCCAATTTGTTCCAATTACTGCTATGCATAAAGGTATAACAATCATAAGGATTTATTAGCTGATTATTGTGAAGGTGACAGAGTCAGGATCGCCTTCAAAAATGCAGGTGATAAGAAAGCTAAATAATTACATGGAGATTAAAATCATTTCACCTTAATTTGATTTTTTATCTTAAAAGTTGCTGCTTAATATTAGCTGCCTAAACTTTCTACAGTTTATGGTTTTTAATCAAACTAGTCTATTTTCTGACTCAACAAGGAAATAGAAAACATTTACTTCCAGTTATGGTAAATCTGTGACCAGATCATGCCAACTGCATGATCTGGACATTCAAATTATGTTAGAATAAAAATATTTGGTGAAAGTTTATACTCATTAGAAATGATGACTGATCCTCCAAAACCTTTGGGAGGTTCAGAAAACCATCCCAATTTTCACATGTTTATCTGAACTTATAAAGGCTGCCTGTAAGCCTCCAAGTTCTGTTGCTTTCCAGAAAAATCTGGAACCCAATGTACCTTCGGCAACCTCCTATTCCCTAGACCTTGGCACCCTTAACCTTTTGTATTATCTTTAGAAGATTGAATACACTCTCTTTCCACCCTCCAATAGCAGGTCCTAGCTTCTGTGTTTACAAAGCTAGGTGGCAGGTTTCAGAGTGGTAGCCGTGTTAGTCTGTATCAGCAAAAACAACGAGGAATCCTTGTGGAACCTTAGAGACTAACAAATTTATTTGGGCATAAGCTTTTGTGGGCTAGAACCCACTTCATCAGATGCATGGAATGGAAAATACAGGAGCAGGTATAAATACAAGAAAGGATGGGAGTTGCCTTACCAAGTGTGAGGTCAATCTAACGAGACAATTCAATTAACAGCAGGATACCAAGGGAGGAAAAAGAAAAGAACTTTTGAAGTGGTAATGAGAGTGGCCCATTTCAGACAGTTGACAAGAAGGTGAGAGTAACAGTAGGGGGAAATTTGCAAACTGGACACCAACACATTAGGCATGAATAAAGACTGGGACTGGTTGGGTCATTACAAAACCTAAACCTAATTTCCCCAATATTAATTCCCCCCTACTGTTACTCACACCTTCTTGTCAACTGTCTGAAATGGGCCACTCTCATTACCACTTCAAAAGTTATTTTTCCTCCCTTGGTATCCTGCTGTTAATTGAATTGTCTCATTAGACTGACCTCACACTTGGTAAGGCAACTCCCATCCTTTCATGTATTTATACCTGTTCCTGTATTTTCCACTCCGTGCATCTGGTGAAGTGGGCTCTAGCCCACAAAAGCTTATGCCCAAATAAATTTGAAGGCTAGGTGGCTCTTTCTAGTGATAGAACCCAATGTTCCCTCACCTGAGCCTGCATGTCTCTGAAAATGTATTTGCACTCTGAGTCTTTCCCAGTTCTATTATTCAAGAGCATCCTGTGTGCTTTTGAAATCCTAAACTATATATTTAAATGGCTCTAGGTTTATATATTTTAACAATACTCTGAGATACACATTCTAGTAAAGTTCCAGCTTAACTAGAATGGATAACAATTTGCCCTTGTTCTTGTTTTACCTGAATAATTTCACCAGTTAATAAATAGGAGCATGTATAGGAGAATGCATTCAAGTACTGTACAGTGCAAACTCAACTGAACTTCGTGGGTATGGAGTGCTAGATGATACATACAACATTTTGTTTTTCAAATATTTCACTGCATTAAGGGACACACAGTTAATATTATGGTCTATTTTAATTCTACAAAAAGGGCAAGACTGATTTCCCCTGAGAAAAAGGAAGGAATTTGGCTTCAATTCCCAATTCTTTTATTTCATGAGAGTCCTACCAAGCAAGGTACCTCACCCAGGTGTGAGCTGGAAAAAGGAATACCTTATATCATTAAAAATAAATTGTATTGTCCTTTTGTGAAGGGGTTCTAGTCCAATTTTGTTTTACCAGGAAGAAAATGACAGTGATGTGGGGGTTCATTGATTAAATCAGAGGGAAAAATTCTAGAATAAAGCTTCGGGGTGGGGGGGAATCTTATGTGTGAACTGTGATAATTTGGGAGTATGTCTGTACAATTTATAAATTCTATGGGAGATCATATATATATAGAGAGAGAGATAGATATTTTACTTACACACACACACAAATATCTATATCTATATCTATCCAAATAAAATCTGTATCTGGCATGTTACTCAGGTAACCAGGAGAGTCTGTACACACACACACACTCCTGGTTAGCTGAGTAGAATGCCAGACAGAGATTTTATTTGGATAATCAAGAGGGCAGTGCACTGCCACACCTGCCATTTCAATTATTGCAGGCACAAGGTACAGTGATATAAGCTAAACTGGTACAACTTGTGCAGACAAGACTCTAGCACCACCAGGAGACAGCAGCCCTGGCAGGGCAGAGTAGAATCCTGGCCAGGGATCGGGTATTATCAGCCTTGCAGCAGCACAGGAACCCTCTGCAGCTCCACTGTCAGCGCCCTGCTCGCTCACTCCTGTGACAGCAGGGCTGCCAAGGTCTACCTGCGCTGCCACGCAGGAGCCTTCAGCAGCAGAGTGGCCTCCTCTGTGGCCCAGGGATCTCTGCTCGATTATCCAAATCTCATCCTTGTTGGATATTAGGAAAAGCTTTTTCACTAGGAGGGTGGTGAAGCACTGGAATGGGTTACCTAGGGAAGTGGTGGAATCTCCTTCCTTAGAGGTTTTCAAGGTCAAGCTTGACAAAGCCCTGGCTGGGATGATTTAGTTGGGGATTGTTCCTGCTTTGAGCAGGGGGTTGGACTAGATGACCTCCTGACGTCCCTTCCAACCCTGATATTCTATGATTCTTGTCCCATGCTGGGTGACAAGGACAGGATTCAAATAATGTTGAGGTCTGGAGAACAGAGTTTCCAAAAATCAAGAATATACTGTGTCGATGGAGACAGAGAGAAAGAGAAAAATAAAACACCCCAAGCTCCACACTCCATTTTGAGCATGCTTTTTGGTAGCCTTATCTGTTATCCTTTGCCTCCATGTTGGGCTGTAGTCCCAAGATGTAGCGATACAGTGTTGACAATAGAGGATAGTTGACTAAGTACCCAATCATTGGAAATCTATTCACTCTTGACAAAGGACTGGTCCCTGCTCAGAACAACTGGTTTAGCAGGAGGGAGCTCGCCTTGTCAACAAAGTCACCTGGCAGGGGGCCTCTGACCCAGCAAGAGATTGAACAAGGTATTTGAAAGTTTTAAAAGAGAAGTTATTCTGCTCAGGGGGCATTTTCTCCAGTATATGAGGGAGAAAAGATCCAGCAAGTAAGAGCCAGTGAGAGGGAAGGGAGCCTGCTTGCCTCCCTGGACACAGATGGTCCCCACAAGAACTCACAGGGGAAGGGTGTGCTAATGAGGGACATTGTAAGATGCTTATTGTTTTGTATGATCTGTACTTATTTGTGCTTTATATGAGTCAGTAGAAGAGTAGTAAGGGGCTAGACTCTGGGCAGTGTTTCTGCACGTTAAATGCTTTACAACTGCTGTGTGTTTCAGGAGAGAGTTAAATTGTAAACCAGCAGCTTCACAATTTTGGAATGGGATTCTGGGACAGGGTGTGTAAGCAACTGGAGCATCATGGTGGGGTAGTCAGCATCAGTCCTGGGAGCCTAAGGAGCTCCATTTCTGTGAAGACATAGCAGACAGAGTCAGTGCTCAGGACATGTGCCAGAGAGGCCTAGGGAGGAAACAGTGCGGGCAGCCTGCTGAGACACAGGGAAGCTTAAATACCTGAGGATCCACAGGGTTGGGTTCCCCTCTCAGCAGTCCAGTGGGTAGCTGGACAGGAGCCACCAGCTGGATTTGTGACACTAACATATACTATTCTAAAGGCAAATATCTTTTTTGAGATCCACAAAGCAACAATTTTTTTTTTGCATATTCTGCATTTATTCCTCAATTTCTGCTGACATTCATGAGTGCTCTGCAAGCAGAATGAATGCAAAATGTGCAATAGAGAACTGCACTGTGGATCAAAGATGAGACTTGTTCCCTAAATAATGAATGAATACCTTTTTTCTATTTGTTCCATTTTTTTCCATTAGTGGAAACTCATTCTTTATCATAAACCATGGTTTCTTCCTCACCAAACTTTAGTCAGATATGGCAATCATTCAAGATGGAGTCTTAGATTTGCATTATATACAAATTTACCTCTAGAAGAGAATTGCTAGTGCTTGAAAATTATTCAAGGTGGCAAGAGGTCCTTATTTAAGATAAAAGGAAAAATGCCCAATCACTCAGCTAAGCAGGAAACAGTTTTCAATTTCCCTTCTAGATCCTAAGCATATCACCTCTTCTGATACTGGAAGCAAAAGATCTCATGGCACCCTTATAATTATTTATATATTACCAAAGTGCCCAGGAGCCCCAGTCATGGACCAGAACCCCTCTGTGCTGGATGTTGTATAAACAAAAAACAAAAAGACAGTATTCCTCTCCCAAAGAGTTTACAATCTAAGCATAAGACAAGAGATGACAGCTGGATACAGACAAACCGGGGAGTACACCTCTACCCCGATATAACGCGACCCGATATAATATGAATTCGGATATAACGCGGTAAAGCAGCGCTCTGGGGGGAGTGAGGGGGTGGGAGACTGCGCACTTCGGTGGATCAAAGCAAGTTCGATATAACACGCTTTCACCTATAACATGTTAAGATTTTTTGGCTCCCGAGGACAGCGTTATATTGGGGTAGAGGTGTATAAGGAAAAAATGATACAGCATTGATCGGTATGATAGGCAGGGGTATCAGTGTACCAGCGACCTAATCGTTGTCAAATTTTTTGTGGACATCACAGCAAAGGAGAGTTTTAAGGAGGATTTTGAAGGAGGATAGTGAGGTAGCCCTGCAGATGTTAACAGGAAACTCCTCCCAAACATGAGTGGCAGCATGGCAGTAAGCACAAATACATGACTGAAAATTTGAGAAGTGGGTGGGAGGCTAGCATTATTGGTCAAGAGAAGATGCAAGTCCACATTTCAGTACTAAATGAGATGTCAGATGCAGTGGGGATAAGCCACAAAGGACCCTGAAAGTGAATACAAGCAGTTTATGTTTGATGAGATAGAGAAGGGGGAGCCAGTGGAAGGATTCAAAGAGAGGGGTGAAGTGGTCAAAGTTAAAGGCTAGGAGAATGGTCTTTGTATCATCATGCTGAATGGATCTGAGCGGGGCAAGATTGCAATGAGAGAGAGAGAGAGAGAGAGAGAGAGAGAGAAAAGGGTGTTGCAGTAATCAAGACACAAGATGATGAGAGCCTGGATGACCTGTTTTAATAAGAAAGGCTGTATCTTGGACATGTTATGCAGAAAGGATCTGCAAATTTTAGATATAGCCTGGATGTGAGGACCCAGAGAGAGGTCCTAGTTAACAATGACACCCAGGTTACAGGCCTGCATGACAGGCAGGATAGTGGTTTTGTTCACAGTGACTAAGAAAATAGGTGTGGGAAAGACTTGGAAGAAAAGATTAAGAGCTCTTATTTAGCTATGTTTAGCTTGAGCTGGTGGCTAGACATCCATGAGGAGCTATCAGAGAGAGAGAGAAAATTTAGTACGGACAAGAGGAGACAGATCTGGCGTACAGAGGAAGGTCTGTAAAATTATCAGCATAGAGATGGCAATTGAATTTGTGTTTGTGGATGAGATTACCCAGAGATAAGTATAGAGAAGGGGACCAAAGATGGAGCTTTGTAGAACCCCACAGAAAATTGGAGAGGGGACAAAGAGGATCCTGCAAAGGACAAACTAAAAAGTGATTAGAGAGGTAGGAGGAGAAGCAGGAGAGGACAGAGTCATGGAAGCCAAGGGAAGACAAAAATTCAGGAGTAACAGCATGGTCTCAGACTCAGACTTTAAAGCCAGAAAGGACAATCATGATCATCTAGTCTGATCTCCTGCACATTGCAACCCACAGAACCTCACCCACCCACTCCTGTAATAGACCCATAACCTCTGGCTGAGTTAATGAAGTCCTCAAATCATGGTTGAAAGACTTCAAGTTACAGAGAATCCACCATTTACACTAGCTTAAACCTGCAAGTGACCTATGCAGAGGAAGTTGAAAAACTCCCAGGGTTTCTGCCAATCTGACGAGGGGAAAATAATTTCCTGACCCCAAATATGGCAGTCAATTAGACCCTGAGCATATGGGCAAGATTCACGAGCCAGATACTTGGGAAATAATACCTATCTTATAGAACTGGAAGGGACCCTGAAGGGTCATTGAGTCGAGTCAAGTCCAGCCCCCTGCCTTCACTAGCAGGACCAAGTACTGATTTTTGCCCCAGATCCCTAAGTGGCCTCCTCAAGGACTGAACTCACAACCCTGGGTTTAGCAGGCCAATGCTCAAACCACTGAGCTATCCCTCCCCCCAAATAATTATCTGTAGGAACTCAGAGTCCTCCCATCTAGTGTCCAGTCACTGGCCGTTGGAGATATTTGCCACTAGCAGTTGCAGATCAGCTACATGCCATTGTTGGCAGTCTCCTCATATCATACCATACCCTCCATAAACTTATCAAGCTCAGTCTTGAAGCCAGTTTTTTTCTCCCACCACTATTCCCCTTGGTCAACTTTGTCAAAGGTGGCTGACAGGTTAAAGAGGATGAGGATAGATTACTGGTTCTGAGATATGCCTAGAAAGAGGTCTGTCTGTCTATTTCAGTATTTATATAATGTGAATCACTTTCATATCTTGAGGCAGAGCACCAAAACCATTCAAATTATTTATTCCCCATTTAAAAATAGCAATGGTTACAAGCAGTCTTTTTAGAGAAAGGCATTATCTTGGTATTATCCATCAGGGGTCTTCATGAAACAAACAGAAATCACTACTTTCATGATGTCCACAAGTTATTTTTTTTAAAGAAGAAAAACTCAAACATATTACTCTTTTAGATGTGTGCATAATTATCTACACAACCTCATGTTCCTGTGGTTATGGACCCTTCTTCCTGCTCTGTAATTACTTTATTTTTACACTTGTATGCTTTGTCTTTATTTAGACTGCAAACTCTTTGCAGCAGGAACTATATCTTCATCTGTAAAATACTTTAGTGGTAATAATATTACTTCTTGTTAATAATAATAAAAAGCGAAAGCTGCCTTGAATACAAAGAGTCCTGCAAAGTCAATTATTGGAATTTAAAATCTCATCTTTTCAGAAAAAACTCTGTAGTAAATGAATACAGAATAGAAGCTATTTTCCAAGGCATAACAGGTACTCACATAGGACAGACCCAGTCAGCTACTCTGCCAAACTAAAGTTATTATTATATCCACTCACTGCAGATGAGACAGGGACAAAATATACACATATATTAATCCCAGATAATAGGGTATCATTGTATAAAATACAATTCCAATGAATAGATATTTTAAAAAACTGATTGACATTAAGGCTCTTATACACCAAAAAATTTAAATCTATTCTGATTCTTCACATTCTATAAAACGCTGTCTCCAGGAGAAGGTAAAATGTAATATTATGACCAGTCTGCCCCATCATCTAGTATGGTAAACAAAGGCGCTACTCTAAACACAAGGGGGAAAGATTAACACATTGACATGGAAAATATATGGCTTAGTTCATAGGAATTCCATTCATGAATATGTACTTTCAACAATGACTAATTCTACTGATTACAAAGCATCAATGTACTAGTCATAGCATCTACAAGTTTTTAATATTCTACTCTGACAGATAACTACCCAGAAGAAATAGGATTAATACAATTTACCAGAATGTGCTGTAACTTCATATGATGTAACTGAATATTTGAACTTCCCAATAAGGCTAAGTTTTCACAGTAGCTACACACATTTAATAGTTTTGAGACTTTTTTTCTATTACGAGCGGATACAAATGGGCTGTATTTACCATGACCTACCACAGTAAAACAGTTTGAGTTTGGTGATTCAGATAGAAATCATTTCCTGAATTCTGAGAAAAGATCCCAAATATTGAGTCCCTTGAGAATTAATTACATCAATGATCATATTTTATTGCAAAAAAGGTTGTGTGCAGTGCTTTAAGATTTTCATTTCACCCACACAGTAGATTAAAAATGAGGATGTGTTTTAGTCTTACAAGCATTTTGTAATTCATGATATTTCTTTCACCTCTAACCCCAACCCTGAAAACGCTGCCGCATGGAACCGCCTGCATCTTGATTATACTTCTTAATACAATATGTCCACATTTGAAAATCTATGTCTATGAATAGGTAAAATCTGCCACCTACTGGTCAAGCAAATAATTATTTCGTCAGCATTACAACAAGGACAGTCATAAATGCAGGAAAATGTACTTATACTTTGTAAAAGTTCAGTATTTTCTTTACAAGGACAAATGGTTATAAGGAATAGTTTTAACAACAAGACTTATTGTAATCATATGCTCTCATCTCCAGAGTACTAGTAGGTTGTAATTGCACACACCTGCCAATAAAATCATCCCTTTTGCCAGCATCTTTGTCCCACACAGTAATATCAATAATTCCACCTCGCTCTTCATAGAGATGAAAGTCAAATTGCTCCCTCCACTGAGGATTTAACGTTTTTGGCACAATCTGAAAGGAGAGTAAAGAAAGTCATTATTGCACTGTGCAGCCATGTTCTTCCTGAACAGTGAAATTAATCTTTAGATGCTGCCCAGAAAGTCTTATTCACACAATTAATGGGTTTAGTGGTGATTTTTTTAAAGGAAAAAAAATAAGGCTACTGAACAACCCCATGCCCCGTTGGACATAGTACCAACCTCCAAAATCTCTCAGTTCATCACCGCTGAAAGTCTGTAAAACAATGAATTTGCCCTGGGAACTGAACCATTTTTCTCTAGAGTAATGATTCCTCATCTTGAGTGACCGGAAAGTGACAAAGTTGTCTTTCTAAAGCAAAACCAAAAAAAAAAAAAAAAAGGCTACCTGAAAATGACAAATAGACTGAAACTGAAAGCATTTAACCAGCAACTGCAGTTAACCAGTTTCGCATGATCTCCTCCTCTTTTTCTTGCCATTATAATGTTTGAGGTTGTAGGGGTGGGGAAAATGAATTTACCAAGCTAATTTGTTGTTTATTTTTAATTACAGGAGAAGATGCAAATGAATTCAGGTTGAAGTAGACAGCTTCAATAGTGATTTTTACTCTAGTTATCTCTGAGAAGAGGTTATTCACCTTGTGCAGTAACTGCTGTTCTTCAAGATGTGTATCCCTGTGGGTGTTCAACTTCAAGTATGCCTGCACCCCATGCACCTTTGAGCAGAGATTTTAATTAGCTGTGCCTGTTCAACCCACACATGTGCTCCAGACCATCCTTATGCCTTGCACTAAGGATACATAGAGCGGCACAGGCAAACTGCCCTCAGTTCCTTCTCCGCCATGAATTTCCTTGAGACAACTCTGAAGCATAGGCAAGGAGGGCAGATAGTGGAGCATCCATAGGGATACATATCTTGAAGTGAGTAAACTCTCCTTCTTCAAGTAGTGTTCCTATGAGTGCTCCACTTCAGATGACTCCCAAGCAGTATCACTGGAAGATAGAAGAGTCAAGTCCAACACTGAAGATAGCACCGTATTACCAAGCACAGCATGTGATCTGGCATCGTGAACCATGGCATAGAGTTTGGAGAAAGTATATATTGAAGCCCAGACGGCCTCTCTCAAGAGTGCCATGGAAGCAGACTGGAATCTTGTACAATGGGCTAACACCCTACAAGGAAGTTGAATATTGGCAGCCTCATCCAGAGATCCACTTTGAGAGTCTCTGAGTGGAGACTCTGGATTTGTTTGTCTGTAAATTAAACAAAACGTGGAGACTTTCTAAAAGTCTCTAAAAGGTTCTGTCCAGATAGATGGCTAATGCCTTCTGACATCCAAACAGAGCCGGCTCCAGGCACCAGGCACCCAAGCTGGTGCTTGGGGCGGCACCTGGAGGGGGGCGGCGTGGCGCTCCGGCTGCCGGGGAGAGCGGGGCCACAGCCGGGCTCGCCGCCCTCCCCCCGGCGCTCTGGCCGCCCTCCCCCCGGCCGCCGGGGGGAGAGCGGCGAGCCCCTGCCGGGGCTCGCTGCCCTGCACTCTGGCCACCGGGGGGAGAGCTGAGCCCCAGCCGGGGCTCGCCGCCCTCTCGCCGCCCTGCCCCCGGCGCGCTGGCCGCCGGGGGGAGAGCGGAGCCCCCGACGGGGCTCCGGCCGCCCCCCCCCTCCGGCCGGAGGCTTTTTTGCCTGGGGCGACAAAAAAGCCAGAGCCGGCCCTGCATCCAAAGCATAGAGGATGACTTCCTCTGTGGTCTGGTATGGTTTTGGAAAAAAGACTGGAAGATAAACAACCTGGTTGATATGGAATTCAGAAGATACCTTTGGTAGAAACTTCAGAGGTGGTTGTAACAAAATTTTCTCCCTGAAGAATACTGAAAAAGAGATGGTCTTCCATTAAACCACCGATTTCTCCAACTTGTCGGGCAGGGCTTATGGCCATGAAAAAAAGCCACTTTCATGGACAGGTGAAGGAGGAAACAGGTTGTCGTAGGCTCAAAGGGAGTTTTCATGAGACAATTAAAGACCAAATTTAAATCCCATACAGCAGTGTACTCTCTAATCTGTGGGGAAAGTTTCATCAACTCCTTGATGAATCTTGCTGTTGTGGGGTGAGCAAACACTGAGAATCCCTCCACAAAGGAATGAAATGCAGCTGCAGAGTGAACCTTGATGGAAATCGTGTAGAGACCTGACTTTATCAGTTCCAACAGATAGACAAGAACAGTGGAGAACGAAGGAGGAACAGGTGGAAACTGTCATCAGGTACACAAGTGGTGAAATCTTTTCCACTTCTGAAGGTAAGTGTTTCACGTAGATATTTTCCTGGTGTTTAACAATACCTGTTAGACTTCTGCAGAACAGAAAGTCTAAGACCCTGAAAACCATTAAGTAAACAAGCTCTACGGTGAAGAATTCCTAGGTTCAGATGAAGAGGTGATGGGAGTCCTAAGAAAACAGGTGAGAAATGGATGGCAGTTTCGATGCCAGACAAGAAGCGAGACGATTCATATAAGGGTACTGGCTTTGTTGTTTGTTCTCATTCAACACGCTCAAGACAAATGGTGTTATAGGATATACACAGAGAAGGCTTTTCATCCAAGCAATAAGGAAGGCATCCCCCAGGGACTGAGGACCCATTCCTCCTGTGGAACAAAATTGTATGCACTTCCTATTGGTGGTGTTGGGAAAGAGGTCCACTTCTGTGAACCATCAAGTCAGAAAAATGTGTCTGAGAACCCGCAAGTCCAGTTCCCACTCAATCTTGGGAGAAATGCCTGTTGAGATTGTTGGCCATGATCCTTTTTACTCATAGGAGGCTGAGATGAAGATATGATTGGCTATTCACCAGTTCCATAGCTTTCTTGCTTTGACACAAAGACGGGGGGATCTTGTCCCACTCCTTGACTAATGATGTAGAACATTCAAACCATGTTATCTGTCACAGCCTTGACAGATGTGTTCCTGATTAATGGAAGGAAGTGGATATAGGTGTTTCTGACAGCTCTCAGATTGAGGAGGTTAATGGGAGAAGAGACTCCTGGAGTGTCAGCAGTTGGGTGCAATTTCTTGCCAATGTTTGGAGGATCATTTGAGTCTTGTTAAAGTCATAAACCTGTCCACAGAAAGGTAAGATCTGATTGTTGCAGCATCCAGATAAGCCCCTCTGAAGTGTATTTATTGTACTGAGGTCAAAATGGACTTTTCAATGTTGAGTTGAAATCCTAGCCTGAGGAATAGGGACATTATTGACTGTACTGCAAAGAAAAACAGCCCTTCAGCAGCCAATCATTGGGGTAAGGGAATCAGGTTGTCAGTTCATATCAATGAGCAGCTACCACCTCTGTGATCTTTGAGAATGCCCTTGGGGCAGAGGAGAGGCCAAAGGGAAGCACTTGATATTGGAAGTGATCCTGACCGACTAATCTCGTGTGAGAGGCATGAATAGCAACATGAAAATATACATCCTGAACGTTGAGGGTTGCAAACCAATCTCTGGAATCTAATGATGGAATTGTAGCTGCAAGAGACACCATCCTGAAATTCTGTGATTTCACAAAGGCATACAGGAGCCTAAGATCTAATATTGGTCTCCATTTCCCATACTTTTTTTGGAACCAAAAATAACTTGGAATAGAAGCCCTTCCCCTTGTGCTGGATTGGAACTGGTTCTATGGCCACTATGAGTAGGAGAGAGATGACTTCCTGTCTCAACAGTTTGTGAGATGGGCCCCTAAATAGGGTTGGAGATAAGATGGTTAGAGTAACCCATTGTTATAATCTCCAAAACCCATTTGTTGGAAATAATCTGTTCCCAGGCAGGTTGAAAATGGGAAAACTGATCTCCAAAGGGTTAAAACTGGGTATTCGCAAAAGGAGGATATTCCCAGACCTTCAACCAGACCATCATCATGGCTGAGGATGACAGTTGGGTAGTGGTAACAGTTCCGTTAAGGTGTCTCTTTTTTGATATCTTGATCTCTTTCTTGGTGGCTCTACAGAACCATGATACTTCGAAATCTAGACCATTTGGGATCTCTGTGTGGTTTGAAATCTACTATATTTTCTTTGATTGCAGGCATATATATTCTGAGAGACGTGAGTGTGCTCTGAGTCTTTTAAGGTATGTAAGGATTCATCCGTGGACTCTGAAAAGAGCATGAGTCCATCAAAAGGCAGGCCCTTCCACAGTCTTGGACCTCCTTAGGAAAACCAGATAATTGTAATTGGGATGCTCAATGCATGATGACGGTGGTGGAGATGGACTGAGCCACAGTCAGCTGCATCTAGGGAGGCTTGCGATGAGGTCTTTGCTAAGAACTGACCTTCTGTTATGATGGCTCTGGACTGTTCTCAGGTGTTCCTCAACGAGATGTTCAATAAAGTTGTTGAATTTACCATAACTGGGGTGGTTGTATTTTGCCATCAGAACTTGGTAATTTGTGATCCTGAATTGCAGAATCACTGCAGAGTAGCTGTTGTGACCAAACAGATCAAGTCACTCTTGGTCTTTGTTGTAAGGCTCATTTTTTGCATTGTGCTGTTGTCACATTCGTTGATTAAATAATTTGTTTGTGGGTGGGAGAAAAAAAAACCTCAGAATTTTTGGCTGGCATGTAATACTTTTGTCTGCCCATTTACAGAGGCCATGCCATGACAGGGGTCTGCCAGATGGTTTTAGCAGGTTCCATAAGAGCCTTATTGACTGGCAACACAATTTGGCCAGAGACCGTCAAATGTACAACGTCCAAAAGTTTATGTTCTGACTCTTGGATCTCCTCTAAGGAAACTGGAGTGAGTCAGCAACATGTTTAATCAGTTCCTGGAACTGTTCAAAATCATCCACCAAAGAAGGTGGTCGAGGCATTACATCTTCTTCTGGAGATGACAGAGATATTTGTATTGGGGTGGGGGGTTCACCTCTAGCTTCTTGCTCCTTGAAAGTTTCCTCTTGAGGCTGAGGAGGAAGATATGGTACAGGAGATTTTTCTATGCTCCCCATGGGAGTAGCTAGGAGCTTTCAAAAACTGCTGGTGATAGACACACCAATATGGCTACTGAGGGAGACCATAAGGTAGAGGAGTGGACATCCAGTGTTGATCATACTAATGAGAAGGGCCATAAGGTTATTTATCCTTATGCACGTTCCTCTCATGATGGGTGACCCAGGAAATGGTCTCTCCATGGTATATAGGAGACACCTAGACAGAGATCTGGGCATAAGAAAAATCATTCTTAATGTAGTCCAACAGTGAGGCAGAACTAAAGATGAAGGTAGTTGTCTACCATGTGCAGCAGGTATTGGAGAAGTCAGAGTTACCAGGGAAAGATAAGATCTCAGTGACCCAGAAGATCTTGATACTGACAAGCTAAGTTCCCTCTAACCTGTGCAGCCACGCAGCTGCCTATTAAGCCCTGTGCAGGGGCTCAGGGCTGCAGTGGGGAGAGGTGCCTCTCCCGGCTGGCCCCAACATGGACCTGCCGCAGCAGGGAGAAGCACCTTTCCTTGCCGGCCCCAACACAGACCTGCCCCCGACTTGCGCGACCCGGGGAGAGGCGCCCTTCTCCCAGCCCCCACCTAGCCCTGGCACAGACCTGCCACCACCGGGAGAGAGGTGCCTCTCGCCCCTCCCCCCCCGAGCCTAGGTGCTGCTGTGGGGAGATAGAGTTGGGGGGAGTCGTCTCTCCCTGTCGTACGATCTGGGCAGCCTGCAGCCCAAACCTCTCATCCCCGGCCCCACCCCAGAGCCCGCACCACCAGCTGGAGCCCTCACCCCCACCCACATCCCAACCCTCCGCCGCAGCCCTGAGCCCCACTCCTAAACTCTGAACCCCCCGGCTCCACCCCCACCACATGAATTGTGTTACACATCTCCTCCATATTGGTGCACATAACAGAATTCACTCTGCACATGCACGGGAAAAATTAGAAAGAACACTGTTGACAAGTGCTTGGTACCCATTAGCAATGGGGACTCCAGTTCTTTAGAAACAAAAAGACCCCTGGAGAATCTGAATTCTTGTGGTGCTGAATGTATCTGAGCTGAGATTAAGTGAGGCTCCACAACAGCCATGGTCAATAATAATGTTGATTGCTTCGCTGGTGTCTGTCTCAATCTGAGGGTGCTGATTGTTTTGGAGGTGCGTGTCTAACAGATGGTGACAATACCAAAGATTCTGACATCTTCTGGTGCATTGGTGTAGCAGACTGGGATACCAGTTTGGGTACGAAGATGGATGTTATCAGCCTTCTAGAGTCAGAATGTTTGGGGTCTGCAGATGGTACTGGTTTCTAAGAAGCAGATTTCTTGGGCTTTCTGCTCAGATCATGTTTCATTGGTACTGAAGCATGCTTGGTACCATGGTTGTCAGAAGAACTCAAAGCCTTGATGAGCTCCTGGTACCAGAACTGCTAGGAGCCTCAATAGTACCTATTCCAGGACCTGAGGTCTCCTGGGGTGACTGAGATTTCTTCAAAGAAAAATCTCTGGTGGGAGACTCAGGACTTCTCTTCCATGGAGTCTTGTTGGTACCTTCATTCTTATACTGCGAACGTCTCTGTCACTTTGATACAGAGGTTGACGGGGCACTAAGTGCACTTGAAGACTGGTGTACAAGAGGGTCCTCCAAACCCAGGTCTGAAGCTGGTATCAGGGCTTCCTCTATCATAAGAAGCCAAAATTCAATTTCTCTGTTTCCATTTCCAGATCTGCTATTAAAAGTAGTACAGATCTTACACTTGGATAGTATATAGGTGTCCCCTAAACAGTGCGGGCATAGAGAACCACCTTTGCTAACCGGGGTGGACCCCAGCTGGAAAGGCAGTGCTTGAAGCCTGGGGAACTTAGCATAACAAGTGATAACCCCTGATAGATGCCCCTCAAAAAAAAAAAAAAAAAAGGAGGGAAGAAGGTGTTAAATGGAAAAAACCAACAGAAATAGAAGGGGGGCTCATTCAACTAATAATGACAAATAAATTACTAGACTAGACTAAACTAAACTATACTAAGTTACAGTAAAGGTGAACTCCAGGAAAAAAAATTGGGACCAGGTAAAATAAAGGTTCAGTCTCAGGCCACCAGGCAGTTGAGAAGGAACTGAGGGTGGTCTGTCCGTGAAGCTCACACATCCGCTCTAGACATCCTCAGTCCAAGGTATGAGGATGTCTAAAGTGGATGTGTGAACTGAATGGGCTCTGTTACTGAAAATCTCAGATCAAAAGCACATGTGCATTGGGCCCAGAGGGATGCTACTCAAAGAAGAAACACATAATCAGGGGCGGCTCCCAGCACCAGCGCAGCAAGCACGTGCCTGGGCTGGCAAGCTGTGGGGGGCGGCCTGCCGGTTGGTGTGAGGGCAGCCGTCAAGCTGCCTTCGGCGGCATGCCTGCGGGAGGTCCGCCGGTCCCGCGGCTTCAGCGGTAATTCGGCGGCGGGGACGCTGAAGGCGCGGCACCGGCGGACCTCCTGCAGGCGTGCCTCTGAAAGCCACCTGACTGCCGTGCTTGTGGCGGCAAAAACCATAGAGCCACCCCTGCATATAATTTATAAACCAAGCCCTCTCTAGAGAAAAAGAAGTAATCTCCTCTATCGTAGCTTAATAGCAGCAGTAACTTCTATACTGAGCAGGAGTGGAAATTGGCCCAATGTCTTCCTTATGGGGCAACTACACCTCTACCCCAATATAACGCGACCCGATATAACACGAATTCGGATATAAAGTGGTAAAACAGTGCTCCAGGGGGGCGGGGCTGCGCACTCTGGTGGATCAAAGCAAGTTCGATATAATACAGTTTCACCTATAACGCGGTAAGATTTTTTGGCTCCCGAGGACAGCGTTCTATCGAGGTAGAGGTGTACTGACTTCAACAAAGGCCACAACTCCACTGGATTTATCACTAGGAGTCTTACAGACCTTTGAAAGAACTAAAAAGTGCATTCTTTAATCATTTTTAGTAGAATTAAACATCCAAAAGTTAACATTAAAGTGTGGGTGAAAATTTGGTTTCAGCATTTTGGTTTGTACATATAAAAATGTGTCAGCTTAGAGATGCCAACAATTCAAAATAAGTAACATTCAACACAACTCTGTATAAAGCACATGGCAATTAACTTTGTTAATTCTAGCCTCTATGTGGGACTGGATGGGTGGGCAAGTTGTGGGAGATGCAAGAGGATGCAGGAGAGCTGATTTCACCCTACTGATTCTATGAACAGACCTTCAGACATCTGAAGAGCTTTATGGTATCAAATAAGAAGTTAATGACAACACAATGCATAGGTATTATAATTTCAAAATTTCTTATAATTTAAAAGTTAATCAGAGTTAGGGAGTGAAAAGGTCAAAATAAGACAAGAGTCCACCATCCGTATAGTAATTGTGGTTCAAGCCCAAATACCAGCATAGTAAAAATAAGGAACATTCATTCCAACTTTATTTGCAGAATAAAGACACTAAGAAAAAATATGGAAATATGTGAAATATGGAACAATTGTCTGAAGACAACTGGCAGTTTCTAAAACTATACAGCATAATCACATTGTCCCTTCCCATCAGTATCACGTCATTCACTTTGGAACTACAAGAGCGAGCTGTTTGTTTCAAACAAAAAACGCAAGGTATGGAAAAATGGTACTTGAAAAAAGTACCTAGATCAAAAAAACAGGCAAAATATTCCCTGTAGGGTTTTCTAAAGGAAGAAAAAGTGGTTTTGGCTGCTCTGTTATTAGTCTTTAAGTCAGCCTTTGTTTTGCCCAGGTTGGTCAAAGCAAACGTTGCATTAAGAGATTACTTTTTAGACATGTAACACAGAAAAGTAATTTTGTTATTCTTCAAGCTGAAAATATGTTGCATGTTACTTTATCTGAAATGTTTGAAAAGAAATTTTATTAGTTTCTTTGAAACCATGTTCAACACAATGTTCTTTCCAAAAAAAAAATATGGTGTCTTCTGACCTCTGTTGGCGCAAACAATGACAACGTAGCTATTAAGCTATAGCTGATTAGATAATTCTAAACTGTCTAGTCCCCCACAGTCTGAGTTTGTGAGAAGAACAGTTTGAAAAGATAAAAAGAGAAATATTGGGGGTGGGGGGGAAGCAACACAGAGCTCATATTGACCATCCTGGCAACCAAACAAAATACAGTGCTCATGGCTGTGCCTTCCCACTTCCCCATGCCTTGCCCCGTTACCCTCACCCAGCCCCTTGCTATGAGGACCAACCCCTTTCACACCCCCTGCGCAGTGCCCCAATGCCCCCAGCTAGCCCCTCGCTTTGGCGGTCTACCCCCCCCCCCATATCCCTCCCGTGCCGTGCCCCATTGCCCCTGGCTGGCCCCTCACTCCGGGGGGGCGTACTCATAGAGAACAGCTCCCTAAGCCAGCCTCTCCTCCCCGCTGCATGCCAAATCCCTAAAGTAAAATCCACCTTCCCTTGGAAACAAGGGCTTGCTCGGCTGAAGGGAGCCCACCTAGCTCAGTAAAAGGAGGTGAGCCCAGTACCAGAAACCACCCTTCCAGAAGCAGCAAGCAACCCTCCCTCACCTTTCTCCTGCACAAGTTATTGCTTTCTCCTTCCCCCACTCCCTCCAAACACTCAATGCAGATCTCTAAGATGAAACTCTCTTCCTCTTTGGACAGGAGGCAGGCAAGCCCAGAAATCCAACCCAATAGGAGCAGCATCAAGAATTCACCCTTCTCCTGCACAACTCTCACCCTTCCCATCTCCAGAATACTGACTTTCTGAGATAAAATATCTTATCTCTTCAATAAGGCAAGACAACTCCTCTAAAGGAGGAGTAAGAAGTAGGACTGAGTGGACTTGTAAGCTCTAAAGTTATACATTGTTTTATTTTTGAGTGCAGTTATGTAAAAATAATAATTCTATATTTGTAAGTTCAACTTTCATGATGAAGAGATTGCACTACAGTATTTGTATGAGGTGAATTGAAATACTATTTCTTTTGTTTATCTTTTTTACAAGGCAAATATTTGTAATAAAAAATAATAAAGTGCACTGTATACTTTGTATTCTGTTGTAATTGAAATCATTATCTTTGAAAAGGTAGCAAACATCCAAAAATATTTATTTATTTATAATGGTATTTTTATTATTCTGTAGTGTTATTAAATCTGCAATTAATAATAATTATTTTTTTAATCACTTGACAGCCCTAGTTGTAATCCGTCCCCACAGCAGCCTGGAAATCTGACCAATTAATTAGAACAATGAAAAAAGAAAGGAAAAATAAATTAAAAACACTAAAATTGTGCTATTACTTGCAGTCAGTGTCCTGTAAGGATAGAAGTCATAAGTGGGTGACCAGTTCCTGCAGTAAACCCAAACACACAAACCAGATTGGTTTGATCTGCAGGTGCTTAAGTCCCATGCAGACGGAAATCACCGTCACGGGCACAAACAACCCCTGCATGAGGGCAGGAGAGAGCCCGGCACTTGCTGAATCCCTAGATGAGAGTATTGGTAGTAAACGTAAACTCCTGGGCATGTTACCATAACATTGCTGTATTTGGCATATTGAAAAATAAAATAAAAATTACTTTTTTCCAATGCTTCATTTTCTTCATCCACATATTTACCTCAATTTTAGTAATAATAAATGACAACTACACAAAGGTTCTAGGAGCTGTAACACCTAAGCAGTAATACAACAAAGTTCCAGAAGTATTAAAATAGTCATTCAAGCAGAAGATCCCAAATGTTAAGTACGAACACAGTTAAAAGAAGTTACCTTACTCTTGTACTTCTGATGGCCCAGCCGGAATTTCACATAGGGATCACTCAATCCATTTGCATCCATGGGCTTCAGTTCACATCCCTCTATCAAAGTGATACTGACTATTCCTCTCCAGAGCTGAGATTTTCTGTGCATGTCTGACAGGCGTAAACTCTGGGGCTGAAACTTCAGGTTAAAGAAAAAACAGATTTAGTTAAAATATGCAAACATTTCTTTTGTAATTTATTCTTCCGGCATTTATTGAAACATAGGCTGAAAAGTTTGTTTCCCTTATCTGTAGATTTTTGTTTTTTTTTTTACAAATCAAATACAGTGCCAAATACACAAGTAAAATAACCTCTCTATCCCTACTCAAGATCCCCCTGTTTATGCATCTAAAGATCGCATTAGCTCTTTTGGCCACAGCATCACATCAGGAACTTGTGTTCAACTGATTATCCACCATTACCCACAAATCTTTTTCAGAGTTACTGCTTTCCAGGACATAACCTTTTCCTCCCCTGGCCCACAGGAATAATTATGCTACAAATAAATATTTTAAGATCTGATGAAGAGGCATTGTTTGAATGAATGAACCTGAAAAAGGAATGTCAAAAATATTATGGGAGATGAAACCTTGATTAAAATAATGCAAAGCACTATGAGAAGCAGGAAGGGGGCGAGGGGAAAGAGGGCTACAGAAGAGGAGGGAACCAAAGTTCAGAATGATAATCTGCAGTCACTAAAATGATTCTTATACACACAAACACTTGACTATTATGGAAAAACACCAGGGGAGGGCCAATCTTACAGAGGCACCATTTTAGATTCTCAGCAGTTATCTCTTCAGTTTTGCTGATGTCTATGTAGGCCACTTCCTAATTTGACCACTGATATTTAAAAACAAAACAAAAAATGAAAAGCTTAATTGAACTTAAGTACAACTACTAGTTGATCTACTAGCCACATGTCCCAAAAGGGAATTTAGAGAACAGCCTCACTGGTTGTGGAAAAATCCTTGTATCCTTTTAAAAACATATCTTCAGATTACAAAATGTTCTCTCAAATTTGTTCTAAAAAAACATCTCTTTTGTTTTCTCTCAGAAATTCTGACACAGATGAAGAGTCCTTATTTGCAGTAGTTTGATATGATTGGCTATCCAGAATTTAACCTGACATTTCAATATTCAATAAAAGAAGCATGCCACGAAGTGTACGTGCATCAAAAGAAATATTTCTACTGTCAGTATTCCCTCCTGTCTATTTGTAATATTATATAATTCTGAAGACGTCTCTGCCATCTTAATGATAATTCCCATTCTCATTTACAAAGCACATCACCACACAAAGTAGTTCTAGAATTAGGGTCGACAATAAAGGAAACTCATTATATAGTTTTTGTCTTCTATCCAGTACAATACCACAGTATAGTGTAAATGTCAGAGATAAATTAGCTGTGTTTGAATATTTCAGTTAGTGATGTAACTGCTCTTTTCACATGTCTTACAAACATTGCAGAAAGTTAGTATGTTTTCACCAAAGTGAGTCTGCTGACTACGTTTAGTGCACGTTCAATCTCTGCAAAGGAAAATGGAATTAAACTTCAACATATATTTGTGTGTTTTGGTAACATCAATAGTTTTCTTCTATTCAAGAAGTCCAGGACTGGACTAAAGTGATTATCGAAACCATGTGGAAACTTGGTGCTTAAACCATCTGAACTTGCGTAACAGAGTGAACACTGAAAACATTGACATTTATACAGAAATATTACTTACCTGTTTTGATAATTAACCAGATAGGCTCTCTTCTTCCACTCACATTTAACACAAATATAAGCCCTACTGAATCTCTGGTTGTCTTTTCAAATATTAGTGTGGTAGCCACTATTCTCAAGTGTTTTGCTCTGCTATTGATTCTTACCTTCTATCATCCCAGTAATTTTTCCTGTAAACATCATTTATTGCTGGCAAATTGACATCTAGATGTGGATATTTTATGAAAGTGAAAATTCTCATACTTTATAGATTAAAGTACTTTTTAAAATTATATTTCCCCTCCCACTTCCAAATTATACTAAATTATTATTGCAACATACTAAATCATTTTCTGAATTAAGAAATATCATACAAATCAGTATTTTTGTTTGCTGCCATAATCTTTATAATATAATGTGCTATTTCCCATTTTTTTCTCAGCTCATGAAGCCTCATGCAACACTAGAGGCTGTGCCTCAATTCTAATAAGGGAAACCATTTGACAATGCTGCCAACACTGAGCGGGAGGGGGGAGGAAATCAGTGACTACAAACTTAAACATCTTGAATCAGGCACAAAATCATTATAAAATACAGCCACCACTTTCAGCCTTTCACTTTGTACAAACTCAGACTTGTTCCGGAAGTGCACACAGCATTTTAAAAAAATCAGTGAGATGGGTAAAGCAAATGTTGCACTGTTACCGCAAATCCTTTTTATAAATAATACATGAAAATGTATATTTTAGACAACATACACAATTCTATCACTGAGTTCTGACAAAAACTGTGGCTGTAATGCAAGTTAAAGTTAAGTGCATAATTTAATGTTGTAAATGGAAAGGAAAATAAATATTTAGGAACAACATTCTTAAATATTCATCCTTCTTTTGTCAATAAATGTCATAACTATTTTACAAAAATTTGTAGGTCTGGTGAATCAAAAGTAATTTCCAAACACACACTGCAGGATGCCAAAATATTTTTACTGGGATGCTGTTAATTAAAATAAAAACTTGCTATAATTCAGACTATTTCTAGGTGAAGTGATGGAGAATGGACTTCAGTCTTTTTTTTTTATTATACCAGCTTTATATACTGTAGTACTAATATGGTAGATAACATTCTTAATGGAGCACTACCAGAGCTCAAAACAACTTTTCCTTGGCAACTGAAGGTGGAGGAGGGAAGAGAGGGAAGGGGCTTTTTTTCTGAACCCATAAAGTTTGCTACTTCAAACTACAGATTGGAACTAAAAAATTATACTGACTACAGACCTAATTAAGAGCAAAGGCCTTATTTTAGAAGACAATTTCTTATCTTCACATTTCCCCCTAAATTTTACCAGTACACCATGACATGACAGAGAAGAGCTGATAATGGTTAATGACTACTTTTTTCCATTATGTTTGACTAAAGGTGCAAGATAATCTGTTACTGCACCTTTCCTTAAATTAAGGCACTTAGAGGGTTTTACTGATGTGTTTAATGTGTCATTAATGTATCAAATTTAACTATGCCCTCCAGATTTAAGGACCAATCCTGCTTCAGTTGACGTCAATGGGAATTCTGCTCTTGATTTCAATGGGAGCAAGAGCAGGCTATTACTGAGCTGAAAATAATTTTCAGTTTAAATGAACAATATTCCCTTCCAGGGCCTTATTTTGGCAAGCTTTTGCTATAAGGTATTATCTTGCATTAAAATTCCTCTGCCAAACTGATGATAATAAGAGTCTTACATAAAAAAGCGTCAGCAGCTGGATTCATTTCTTGGCATGCAAACTGTGCTTAAGTGCACTTAGCATGTTAATTAGACACTCATGAGAGTGCAAAGTGCAAGTGGTATTTATAGATGTAAAATAAAGCTGTTTATGTAAAGACAGAATTATGTCACTGATCACAGCAAGCATTGGTTGGTTTTCCATCAGAAATGCTGATTCAATGAAATCAAAACATTCCATGGGAATGTGCAGATTCAGTCAAAACTTGACAGAAACCAGGCAGATAGGCAGTTTTTCTGCCTGTTTGCCTGTCTGCCTCCTTGGACTCCCCAACTCCTCAGTAGCCTGTCTAACAGGTTGCTGGGGAGTCAAGGTCCCAGGGCTTGCAAACCCTCAGCTCTTTGGTGGCCTATGTGACGGGTTACCAGAGAGCCCAGGCTTCTTAGCGCCCCAACTACCTAGTCAGTATGACTCTCCCTGGGGAGTTGGATAGCCCCTAGGAGCAGGATGAAAAAATCTGTTTTGGCTCTCCCAAAACAATTTTTTTTTTTTTAGAATTTAGCTCCTATGAAAAAATTCAAATTTTTGAATTTTTCTTCTGATTTGCAATTAATTTTTTCCCAAAAAATTCAATTTTCCCCCCATGGGAATTATATTTTTTTCCAGCCAGCTCTAATCATCATATTGGACAGCCAGTACCTCCAGTGGACTCATCAAGAATATTGCCAAAAACTACTCACACGCTCAAAGTTAGGCACTTGCTTAATCACCTGAGGGTATGTCTACACTACAAGAGGCACTGCAGCTACACCGCCATAACACTATAGTGTAGATGCTTGCTATAGAGATGGAAAGGGTTTCTCCATCTCTGTAGTAAATCCATCCCCTTGAGAGGCAGTAGCCAGGTTGATAGACAAATTCTAAGTAGCTGCATCTACTGTGTGAGGTAGGTCGATCTAATTGCATTGCAGAGGGCACAAAATGTTTCACAGCCCTCGGTAACATAACCAGGTCAGCTTAAGTTTTAGGTGTGTACCAGTCCTTAGTCAGGGCCTTTAAGAATGTTTATAATATTCGAAAGTAGAAGCCATTATCAAGTCAACCTCTGGCAACTATTATAAGTTACCACAGACATATCCTATTCTAAGCTTAAGGAAAAACTGTGGTAATTGCATAACATTGCGTGGTTAGTGCTGGAAGATTCAGACTTTTTAATGGTAAACACAAGATTGGCTTCTATAATGGTTGTTGATAAACCAATGTTCTAGTTTATCCAGCTCCAAATCTGGATATGTGACCTGATGCAGACATTGCACACTGCCTGTAAGGCAACACTATCATATGCCAGAATTAAAGTGAGACCTTCTCAGTTGCTTGTTAGGAGGCTTACTTTAGACCCTGATGTTAATCATTCCTATACCACTACTTCATAAGCAAAACTAGCAGAAAGGGTGGACATACTGTATTCGCATAAAACCAACCCATTTTCTGACTCCAGCATAGGAGGATTTAGACCACAGTTCCAATAGCAATTAATTGCACTTATCTCTCACTTCCAATATCTAGGATGACTATTTTGCCTATTTCTAAATCATTACAACACCTTGCACACAGTCCGTTATTTGAATTCCATGAACTATCAGTTAACCATAGTGGATATGGAAATTAGAATCATAGGACTGGAAGGGACCTCAAGAGGTCATCTAGTCCAGTCTCCTGCACTCATGGCAGGACTAAGTATTATGTAGACCATCCCTGACAGATTTTTGTCTAACAGTTATTCTTATGCTGGTTTATGTGCTTTATCCTTACACTGGTCCAATCGTTTTGGGTCTGTAATCTGCATGTGAGGTAGGGTCCCTCTTTGGTCATGCCTGAGGCAGAAAGAATATATCTTAACAGTCATATGTGGGCCCAGCCTGGAGGTCCCTTTCAGAGAGTTTTTCAAAGCATTCTATGACTAGTAATTGGTTAACTTCAGCAAGAATAAATGGAACAGCTTTATGTCAGATATCTTCTCAGTTGAGAAGCTGATTGGATATTTTTGGATTTACTTTACAATATTGTAAATCCAACTGTAGAAAACATTCATATACAAAGGAATAAGGAGGGACAGATCACTGGACGTGCCTTTCTCAGAGAAGAGAAATCGATAGATCAGTCAACATTTTCCATTCTCTATTGAGTTGGTGACTAAATTGACTAAATTATTTGGTGAAGCCAGTTGTAAAAATACAAGAGAGAACACTATATGAATACTAACAGACAAAAAAAAGAGACTATACTGGCAGGATTAAGGTGGAACCATGGCTTGGAGCATCATATTCCTGAACAATTCTGTGTAGGGCAGCTTGTAGGGTCAGCTTCCAGGTTTGGATGTTGGTCCAGGTTGCCACTTTGCATACTCTTTGCTGGACATGCTGGTCTTCTCTACTAAGAATGTGGCCATCGATCTAGGACTGGGCTTTGGATCCTTAAAGTGGGATTAAATCCCTGATTTTGTAAATTGAATACACTCAATTTTATATCCTGTAGAAATGACCTTTTGACCCCCATCAGAGATGAAAGTAGAGAAAAATCAGTTTTGACTTCTTGAATTCTGTTTAAGGACAAAATGGCAAGAATAAAATATTGTGAAATGGAAAATGTCCTTATAAATTGACTCCACTATGTCATCAATGCCATGAAAAATGGAGCAGTAAGTTTCCAACTAGATTGCTCCCAGCTCTGAGACTATGTGTGGACATAACTACTGCTAGGACCTCTAGCATAATAGTAAGAAAATAAAGTGACATTGTACATAGCCTGCACTAGAGTCTCAATGGGTGTAAATGATTAGTGGGCCTGTAAATGCCTGTTATATAGCACTGAGTTTCCTGGGTGGATTAACCTATTCTGCAGTTTAAGGAATTTGAAGATTTGAAGCTGAATGATGAGGGACTACTCCCCTGGAGTGCAAAAGTTTGATACAAGAAGATACATGTCCCCTGAGGGTACTGGCTCTACCTCCAAGGGAGAGAACTTCTTGTAGGAAAAGGTGGAGCACTATCTTGTAGTCCACATTCTTTCCAGGACATCAGTAAATTCAAAACTTTTATGTATTGCTCAGGTATCCTGGCCGCACTGAAGTCAGTGACAAAGGATTTCACCCCAAAAGCGCATTCATCACTTTCTATCAAAGTAAGGGAATTGGTAAAACGCATAAAGTAGCAGAGGAGGCCACTCAAGATAGCACATTCGTTACTGTTTTTTAGTCTGTCTCCCTGTAAAAGAATAGTGATATCTTGCAATTTGATAATATTGCTGAAAAATCTATATTCAGATGTTGGAACTTTCAAGCAATCTCTTAAAAAACTGCCTGGTTCAGAGATCAGCCCAGAGATCTGATTGATGTTTTCCAGCTGAGTCGATCTACTGTTATGTTTAGGGGGCCCTTTATGGGAGTGGTGCTCAGGAACACAAAGTGTAAATCTATCTAATGAAAAAGCGACACAGGCTTCCAATCTGTCCCCATCTCCCCATCAGACCCTGCCTCTGCCTGTCCTTAAGAAATTGTCCTTTTACTCTCCAAAGATCCTTTTTACACTTTTTCCCCACTTCTGATTCTCCCTCCTGTGGTTACAAGCCAGACTGTTGGACTCCACCTGGTCAGAGGTAAAACTTCAAAAGCAAATTACACTTGCATTGTCCTTTAAGGGCTAGTAAACAGGCTATTTGAAGCTCTCAGCCCCCTTCTTGCATAGATAAAAGCAACTTCAGCTTGAATTATATTCATATAGCAAAAACTACCATATCAAACAAATGGAAGGAACATATTCATAAAATATTACAGGCATCCCCATGTCCTTCATGAGAGTAGACTGCATTTTTCAATAAAATACAACTTTGTTAAAGAGATAATCATGAGGAAAGCCTTTAGCTTTTCCAAGTCTACACAAAGAAAAAAAAACCCAAACCAATTGCTGAATGTGGGTAAAATTACGTATCAACCCCATCTGTTTTTTAATAATAGCTTGGATCTTAAAGGTATACATTACATCTCACAGTGGGAGTAGTGTCTGTAAAGTTAGCAATTACTAGAATCATAGTGTGAGTAAACACTAATAATCTAACATTTTGCAACAAACACATTTTTGTTTTGCAGATTTTTATCCCCTTCCTGTTTCTTATTATGATCAGATGATGTTTGGTTTTGGGCAGATAACACATTTGCTCTTGCTGACATATAAATCAATACTGAAGTTCATTTACTGTTTCACAGGCCACAAGCTTACTATTTATCCTTTTGATTTCAACACTAAACACAACCCAATCTCACATTATGCGAGTGCCAGAAGTAATAAGATTTCATTTGGAAAAAAACCCCTATTATTGGCAGTATGGGTGAGAAAGAAAGAAACCTCATTAACGGAAGTCAAGATGAGGAAAATACTGAGTGAGTACTTAAGCAATGGGAATGCCGTCATCTTGTACAAAGGATAAATACTACATTAAAAAAAAAACAATGCTACACATTTCTCTCTGTGATTACTACTTCCTTCAGGCTCAATAATACAGAGGAGATATGTTTAACCCTTTCCAGATAGCATTGCACTGTATAGGAGTATAAAAAGTTGTAAAGGCAAAAGATTGTCTCATTTGCCTCTCTTACTCATTGATAGTTGGCCAACATTTTACAAGGGGGCTCAGACATCATTTTCCCTTTGGATGGAGAAGGGCTGGAAATGAATCTATTTTTCCAATACATTTTCATAACCAACCAATTCAAGTTGATGTTCTTTGTTCATGAAAGCTCTAATTATATTAATAGTTGTATCACAGTACTGTATGCTGGAAACAACTTGAAAAGCTAGTACTGTGGGTTTCACCGCATAGACATAGTGCTGACTCTCATAAGTACCAATTACAACAATTAATTACTGAAAAACTATTTTTAGAATGTATTAGGGAGTTTATAAAAGCAATTCATACCCCACAATCTGTAAAGCCAGATTCCCTTACTATAGGTGCAACTGTAAAGACCTTGGAGGGTTAAAAATGTACTTTATTTTAGATACCCCTAAAAGTTATCTGTATTAGCTTTTCCAATAAATCATATCATGATTTTAGGGTCTGAGATCTCAAGCTCCTTGGTCCACAAATAAATACTGTGTCCTACTGAAGAGGGGGTGGAGCAGAAGATTTCCCTCCTACACAATAATATGAAGTACCTATTTCCAGAAATTCCTTAAACCTCAATGATACTTCATTTAATATTGATCCATCCTGCATCTCAGATTATTGCAATTTTTGAAAGAAATTCTATATTTGTGAAGACAAGAAAACATCTTTAGTACAGATTGCTTTTTTTAAATTTAAAAAAGGCAGCTGTTTGAAGTTTCTCAAAGGTTTGCAACTGTAAAAATAGTACCGGTGAAGATGGACTAATGGGCAGAGTGCAACTGAAATGGCCTAAGATGCATAATAAATGCAGTTTATTACATGGATATGCAATTTATAACCTGACTATCACCATCATATATATGGTAGAAACATGTATGTATATGAACTCCAGTGAATCTGGCTTCAGTGAATTATAGATACATGAATACAATATTTAAATTAATACATTCTGTATGTACCAAACCTTTTTATATGCCTATCAGTGAGAGTCGCAACTGTTAAATGAATTGCTGTTAAATAACTAACATGAAAGTGAATATAAAACAAATTATATAGGTGGGACATTTTGGAGAATTCTTAACTATGATATCATCAAGCATTTTGGATTATTAAGGCTGCTAACTGTCCATCGTCAAATGCAGATAAAACATGAGAAATTGCTTTTCAAACTAGGGAAGTCCCACTTGAACGAAGGTACTACAACATCAGAAGTTAAAGCTTCATTTGCAGGATATGTAAACCAATGTGATCCACCAGCCCCACAACATTTCATTAGCACTTCAGAAGAACTCCAATCTGAGTTCCCAGTGTATTATGGAAATTGCTGGAAAATGCTTAAATTAATAATCATACTTCCATAGCATCTTCCATCTAAGAAGCTAACTTTTGTACAAACATCAATGAATTATTGTTCATCACACTACTGTGAAATAATTACCTGTCATCGTCATTTTACAGATTTGGAAAAGAAAAGAGAGGATAAGTGGCCTGCTTAATCTTACACAGGAAGTTTATGTGAGTGCCAGGAACAGAATCCAGGAACTCGCAACCCTAGTTCTGTACTTTAAATATGATTAAATGATAAATATATTGATTTAAGCATTTTCCATTGAGTATGTAATATAGAATTGCCCTCTGCAATGACACTATAGTTAAGTTTGTTTATATACTAGAAAAGTAAAGCATGTTTTTAAAAAAAAAAAAAAACTCGCCCTTGGATGGCTAATATGTTTTAAGGAATTTACAGGATAAACAGCTATTCTCAAAATCAGACTTTGCGGTCAATTTCAAATCTTGGAGATGTTTTCCTACTTTTTTTTAAAGTTACATAAATAAAAATGAATACAACTCAAGAGCAGTACCTATACTATACACAGTATATGCTTCATCAGAAAGCATACTGTACTTCTGTGGTATCAGTTGAAAAAAAAGCAACAAAAACTTTTAAAAAGTGTGCAGAAATATGCACAGCAAATATGTAAAATTTAACTTTGTTTGGTGTTGGTGATCTCGGTCAAAGTCTTAGTAGACAGATATGTACATTGCATACACAACCATAACTGCTTCCACTATGGTGGAGAGTGTTAGCAGAAAGGCCAACATCTGAACTGGCTTGGAGATAGGCCTATTCAGCTACCACTTGTTATTCCCTGACCTGGTCCCTCAAAATAACGGTTGAGGCACATTGTTGGAGTGGGGGTACAGTAGGAAAACTTGACTACTCTTGTTTCTCCTGTGTCTGTCCTGTGGTTAGAGGATTTAATTCCTTAGAACTATCAAGCTAGAAACATTTGCAAGCATAATTTCAGTCAATTAAAATCAAATTCGAAAAAATAGTTAAAGTGATATTGGGACACAAAGATCCCCATATATCTTTCAGCTTAGCACATGAACTTTTATTTTTAGGCCCTGTTGTGTACAAGAAAAATTACCATACATGATAGGTTACCAATGTTAGGGAAAACACTGCCATGTTTGCCAATTACATAAATAACTTGAAGTGTTTGGATGAATTTGAGACAAGTTAAAAGGTTGTAAAAACACAGTTGAGTAGTTTCATTATTACTGAAAAGGCGCACTCAGTTGTCCCCAAAATTATATAAAAATATAACTTCATAGAGAATAAATCCTGTGCCATCGTTTGCAATGCTAAGAGATATTTAGTATGAAATATGATTCTTCTAAAAAATAATGCTAAAAGACCACATGCTAAGAATTACCTTACTTGATCTTTTCCAACTCTTCCTCATTAGCATGGTCTGTAAATGAAATAAAGCATTTTAATTACCTTTTACTCTGACAGACATAGAAAAAAGGAGGCTAACTGTCTTCCAAAGGGACAATCCACATTTAACCACAGCTTCTGTAGTGACAACAGATATTTTCCAGTGACAACTACACAAGACTGAAATCAAAGCAACTAGAACCATCTCTCATACTCAAGCAAACCCTTCAGATGGATTTGGTTCTCCTAACATTTTTGGAGAAATTAGGATAATGAATGCGAAGAATGTCTAAAATAAAAAAAAAGTAGGGAAGTGGATAAAGCAATGAAAAAAAATCAATTATTTTAAAAGTAATTGCAATTTTTGACTGATCACTTGAGTAATAAGCTTTGAATTTTAGGAACACGTGCTCCAATACTTTAGAGTACTCTAGCTCCTTTGCACAGCAGATACAGCCACAGGTGGATACCTCCTGCATAATGGCATCCTTGGGTGGTGTGCAGCCACTATAGAATCTTTAATACTACCCTCCTATTAGTTAGTAGTACTGGGGATGTGGTCAGGGAAAAGGTGTGTGACTGGGGCTCCCATGTGTCTGGCTAATCCCTGGCCACCAGTGCAGCCTTTAGTTTGATCTTCCTTGCTCCAGGGTCCAGGCTAGTGCCTGCTAATCCTAGGATCAGGTGAACACAAAGGCTGCTTAAATAAGTTGTTCTCTGCCCATCTCCAGACTTGCACCAAGCACTCCTTGGCTGCTCAAGAGACTCTGGCCAACTGAAATATTTCTGGATTTTATTTTCTGCTGCTAAGAAATTAGAACATTCTCAAAATTTAGTTGCTGTGCTATGAAGCACTGATCATGTTCTGCCTTCTCTATAGTTAAATTTCATCCACAGTACTGGGAAGCAATATGTTTTCTAAGGTGTCAAGTGTCTAGCCAGGATGTCGTATACTAAAACTGCTAAAGAATTGAAGGTCTCCAATAACCTTTTATTATTGGCACACTACACTTTCTGGTATTAATCTTACAAAATTATTATATTTGTTCTGACTCATTTTTAAACAAATGGGCCCTCATGATATTACCTCAATAATTTGTCAAAATTTAGCAATCCCAGGAATCATTCACTGTCATTTCTGAGGGCGGAACTAGCATGGACACAGATTCTTAATCACTGAACAGGATAGATTCTACTGGTCAGGATGCAGGGGGACAATTTAGCTGAGTTCCAACTGCACATCAAGCATTTTACTTGAGCAATTAAGTTGTGTACCTTATATTCATAAAAAGGTTGATGTAAGTTTTCATTTAGTGTGAACAAATTAAATGGCATTAAGTTCACTGACCTCTCTTTGTCCCTTGCAAAATAAGCAAATTGTGCACTATGCTTAATTTTAGTCACTTTCTTTTTCAGGTGGCCAGAAAAGAGATTTAAAATATGAGATTTCACTGTCAGGAAATAAAAATACTCCATGGAGGAAAAAAAGTGGAGGGGAGAAAGATGCATGTTATTGATAATCTTAAAATAAATGATGAGATTTTTCCATACCAAAAATAAAACCTTGTTTAACTGGAAAATTGGAAGAAAAATTGTTAACCCATGTGTATTTATTTAAGCTGCTAAGGATAGTTTAAACCTAAAGGGCCAAATTCTGTCCTCAATAAATAATACTCAAATCTTAACAAGTACTTTTCATCCACAGATGTCAAAGGGCTTTACAATGTTGGGTAAGTATTATTACCTTTATTTTTACAAATAGGAAAACTGAGGCATAGAAAAGTTAAGTAACTTGACTAAGGTCACATTCTGACTCAATTGCAGAGCCAAGACTAGAACTCAGATTTCCTGAGTCCTATTCAGTGTACCATACTGCCACCCACTGAATACAGTGTGTTTTGGATCATATCCTAAGTGAGGAAAGAATTGGGCCGCAATAGATAGAAATCTAATACTATTTAATCTCTGAGAAATGTATTTTGTATTCTAGCTACAGAAACGCATGATTGTACGTTTGAGCTTATCAATATTAACACAGGCTGTTGCAGTACAAGTTTAAAGTTGTAGTAATAACAATCTGATCAACTTTCCTTAGAAGTCAATAAAATAAATGCATAACACAAAACAGACTGATAGATGAGCTGCAGGAAATGGTATCATCTGAAAACATTCCATGACTTGAATCCATTCCACTCTTTCATTTTCTTTTTCTGTGATATTAACAACCTTTAGGCAGACACATAAATATTACAGAGGTAAAACATAATAGAATTCAAGGGAACAAACAAATCAACTACATTTTAACAATGGGTATATTTTTTCTAAAATCAAACTAAGATTATACATCATTTGGGATAAACCACTTCAGAAACAAATCAATACCACAGATTTTATTTGTATTCATCAGTAATATCCTTTTAACATTTGTATATTTGAGAATTTTTAGCTTTTATTTTATTTTTAATCTTCTAACATTAGCCAAGCAGTTTATAGTTCTAGAAAACATAATGGAACATGCAGCTCAAATGAACTTACAGTTACTTTGTAAGTTCTCCAATGATGAAATCTGTGCATTGAACTTTGCTAGAAAAAGAGCTAGAAAAATCTCATGCATGCACAATAGCACAAATGACCATGATACAGGATACAAGTTTACAAGAAGCACACTAATATGCTTTTTAAGTCAGTATGCACGCAGTTGTAAATTATATATATGCCATGCTTTACATTACACTTTACAAAACAAATATTTATCATAAACAAATGCAATGAGTTAAAAAACCAAACAAGCTTTATTCATACATGACTCAGATAATTTTAAAGCTAATTTTAGGCCTCATTTTTTCTAATTAGATTTTTTATATATAGCAATTAATAGTGTAAAATCATTCATACAGTACTGCTTAATTTTTGTAATTAGAAATAGCATTTTTCTAGTGCTTCTCATATTTTATTTTTCTCAACTCTTCTTTTGCTTGCATTGATTATCCAAACTGCCAGTCTACACAATGACAAATGATTCAAACTGCATTATTCATGTAAGTAAAGGACAGTGTTAGCACCACACAGCAAATACACAAGATTTTCTGATTTAGAATTGTTGAAACTAGTGCTACTGCAACTAATATATATTTAGGATCCATTTCTGGAAAGGAACTCAAGAAAAATAGCTTTTATAGTTAAAATGGCCTAAAACTATAGAACTACAATTTTTATTCATGATATTTTAGTGATGCATTATGAATGTGCTTATATCAATATTGTACTGAATTTCTTTTAAGCTAGGGTCTCTTTTTCTCCTAGAAGAAATATCGGAAATGTAGAATATTTAGCATAACTTTACACAATTTATACCATCTCACTCTTCCCAGTACCTAATATGCTTTCGCAGATTTTCTGTATTTTAGAAATACAGAATGCATCAAACAACATTATAGTTCAAAGGTTCATATAATTACTGCCAATGTTTGTTCGGGAGGGGCTGAAGAGAGGAACAGAATCCATACAGGAGGCATGAGTACCAGGACTAATCTCCACTGCCGAATGATGATGTAAAAGTTGCAGAGCTCCTAGTGCACTATCCTTCAGGTCAGTAGCATAGGGATACCCTACCCATGGAACCTAAGGATGTTTCTGAACTTATGACATCCTAAAACACAGTACTTCTAACTCCAGTATTTATAACTATTAAACCATGTTTGGAGATGCTCCAAAGATTTCAGTCCTATTCCAAAGTACACTTTAATTAATAAGTATACTGTACCAATACAGATGGCAGAGTATAAAGGAAAATTATTTACTCAAACACTACAGACCATCCGCTCTCATTACTTACTCTGGAACCATGTATGTTATTTGAATAATTATTTTACAAGGACCACATCTTGCCTATGAAGTTGCATAGGAGTAACTAAGGGAAACGTTTTGCTTTATATCTTTAATATAATTAACTGTCTCGTGAATCTCATCTACATTTAATTCCCTGAAAACTACCCTCATTATTACAATACCTTTTAAAAGAACACCTTAGGATGATGGTTTAATTGGAATGAAAAGTTTTTTAAATCTTTATGTATAACTAAAATAAATAAGTAAATAACATGGAAGCTGAACACAAGATATATTGAATCTTGAATCTTTAAATAATTGATGCATTTTTATGAACCAACTTAGTGTTAAGTTGGTAGGTCCTCTTTCCCTCATGGTGACACAAACTCTTTTAATGTAACTTTGCTAGAACTTTACTCTAATATGCCTAGTTTGGCATGCTATTTTTTAAAAAGAAATTTCATCCTCAAATTACAAATAGAATAATGAAGGTCTCAGACCGTCTTCAAAATGGGAGGTCTCAAACGATGACAGTTTGAATGGAAGAATAAAATTGCCCCTTTTGCTAAAATAATATATAGAAAGTAAATGGAGTTGAAGATCTAACATAACAGCATGTCTTCCTGTTGCTACTATCATAATCCACTGAATCTGGAAGAGGCTGCTAGCCAGACAACCTATGCACTCCTGTCCCTTCTCACATTCAGTTTCTATCCCATAAGGTAAAGATCCTGTTGAGCAGCAGGAATGAAGAAGCCATGCTGTTATGAGGTAATATTCAGAATATTTAGATTTCACTGTGTAATGGATGGTTATTCTTCCTGAATAGTGACTAGCACAATATCTGTGTTTGAGTATGTGTGTAAAAAAAAAAAAAAAAAAAAAAAATCTGTAGAATGTTACTTTCTACATCAGAAGTTTTCCTTCTTCTGACTGTTAAACTTTGAGCAACAGGGTTGTTGCCAAATAGCTCAGTAATACCTGCTTTAATGACAAAATTTAATCTCAGATATGTTTTACAATTTACTATCAGAAATACTTGTCATGATGCAAATTTGTAGGATATTGTGCTGAACAAAATGGATGAAGCCATTGTTTAAAAGAGACATTGCACTTTCATTTTTTGAATATGCACACAACAGGTTTGTCTTTTTTTCAGGCAACTCTTACAGAATGTCATGAGGGGGCTTAATGGTGGGAGAATTGTTTGCAGAATTCTAACGCTACAGCATTCCAAGTACCAGGCATACACATTCATGTACTGGTGGTTTAATTATAGCTGGAGGAAAAATGAAAAACAATGTTTCAGTCCTCCACAGCCTTCCTCATCTTGTAAGTAGACAGTAGTTGTATGACACTCCAACAAGACTATGTACTATATACTACAGTCCTGTATTAAACAGGGTAAAATACAGTCTGCGGAAGACCATGGAGACAAACTTTTTTTTCTGTTCTCTTACCTACTTAATCACTTAGCTTGGTTTACTTGACCTTTGATGCTTGCTTCAGGTAGTAAGACTTATGTTTCATTGTTGGCTGTGGCAGAAGGATTTTTTACTCCCTATTTAACACCCAGAAGATTAAAAGGATTGTTTCAATTTTGGTGTTTAGGAATGAGTACTAAATATTTCTTGAAATTTATTTCACATAAAATCTATTTATAATTCAGAGCAAAGACAAATATGTCAACCCAAATTCCATGAACCATTGGGTATGTTCTTATGTGGCCCACTGAGAGGGTGAATGGAAAAGGCAATGGGGAGGATTTACCATCATACAATGGGCCTTAAAACGCATCTCACTATATAACTTGTCAAGGGGCTGATGCTGCTTTCCAGAAAGGATTCTCTCCACTTCCTCTGTGAAATTCTAGGGGGTAAACTAAGGTTTCCCATTCATTTGAATAGAGGAGTCCTTCATGAGATTACAACAATTCTCTGCCCCGTGGGACTAAAAATGTGTGTTATAGGAAAGAGAATCCATGTTATTTTACAGGCACTGTTCAAACTGTAGTTAATTTCTACATTTCTAATTTCTAATTTAGTTAAATTTCTAATGTAAATTGGCCAGCAGCGCTTGCAACTCAAAAGTCAACAGGAGAAAAGATCCAAGCTAAATGCTAAATTTACATTATATGGGCATTTGGAAAAACCAAAGATAACATTTTCAAAATCATCGAAGTGTCTTAGACTCGAAAGTCAATAGGACATACACTTTCAGAAATTTTACACAAAAGATCAAATTTAATGACATAGGTAATAATAAAGGGGTCCACAAAAATATAGGAAATGTAGGAAAGCTCAAGTTTTCTGCATCTAATGGCCAAAATGCCCACATAATGTCAACATTTTCCAGTGTTTTAAAGTGCCCATTTTGATGTTACTGCTGTATCCTCTCTGATTCTATGAAATGTCATCCTTTGAATGAAAAGTGATAGCTTTGCGGTCAGCATAAATAAATAAAAGGAAATATGCTCAGGAATAAAAATTGACACAATATACATGTTAATTCTTCATTACTTAACTTTCTCATATTTTTAAAAGCTATAGTTGCATCCATGTTCTGTACTGGAAACTAAATAAAATTGTCTCTCTTTATAGATTTTAACTGAAAATGAGAGAGAACTAGTTTATGAAGCTGTGAATCAGATTTAAAATGTTGCAGATTTCACAGATTCTTTCTTAAAGCAAATAGTTACCTGGTAAAAGCTTGACAATGAAAATCCATCCTGACCAAAAAAATGCTTGTTTAAGTTATTTAATGTATTTATTTCTGTGCTTCTCCCGATCCCTGAATCCTTGTTCTTGACGATTATTTTTGTGCCATGCCCTTGTCTTTTACATGGCATGATGGATAAGTAAATTACAGTAAGTGCAGAAAAGAAAGGGTCATTTTATTTATGGCACTTTACTAAGACATCAAAAAATATCCAGTGTTTCTGCAATTAAATGCCAAGAAGCAGAAATTCTAATTATTACAAGTTTCCCTCTTCATTCCTACACTGGAATATGCCTGAAATGTTGACACTGCAGCACTAGGTCTAAAATTCTTGAACAAGAAAATGGTTCATCAGTGCACTTCCACATAATTACTAATATTCACCTGGAATTTTATTTGAGACTGTTGTACATTTATGTTCCACCCGGATCCCTCACTATTTTCACAAGAGGATCTAATCTAAAGTAGGACACTTTTGCTCAAATGCATGATAAACACTGATCAATAGTGTCTACTTATAACAAATTTGCTTCAAGATTGCAGTCTCCTCTTCTTATGCTGCTAATCATATGACCATGGAAGGATCATATTATCTATGTTCTGTAAGTGAAAACAGGTTAACACTTACTTGTTGAAACTTTTAAACTTACCACTTCCCTCTGTCCTTCTTTGGGAGCCAGTAGAACTGATAATAATATAGATCCCAGATCATGGTCAGGGTAGTGAGGATCCTTCAAAGTCAAGTTGATATCTGTTGGTCTAGCAGACCAAAAGACAAACATTTATTCTGAATTTCGAGCACCAGTTTAATGATGTTTCTGAAGCATCAGGCTCAACAGAATCCACATTTTATATGAAACAACTTAGAAAATAATTTTTAAAAAATCAATTACTTTAATGAGTTTTAGTTTATTTCTATTCTTAAGGACAGACATCTAAACACATTTGTGTAAGAGCCAGCATGTCTCAAACCTAGATCTGCTGAGCTGCCAGGCAGTGAACATCTCCGTACTGCCACCCAGCAGCAGCTATAACCAGCTCTTGTCCCATTATCCATGACTTGCTGTGGACACAGATCATGGGAAGCCCTGCCTCAAGAGGTCTGCAAGGCAGCAGCCTCACAGCTACTGATTAGCTCCCTGCTGTATATAAACCCAAAGGGTGTTCCAGGAAGTGTCCTGGCAACAGCACACATCTCCTGTAGCTGCCACAATCATTCCATTCATGCTCTTGAAGTCCTGGCTTCAACCTCAGCTTCATTTGGACCTTTCCTCCTGACCCAGCCGTTGAAACCTGACTCAGACTCTGATCCTTGGTATCAACCCCAGCCTGGAACTTGATTATGAATTCCTCTGCTACTCTCAGCCTCAGGTTTGACCTTGCTCAAACCCTTGGTCCCAACTGCCCTTGTTGGGATCCTGACAATTTCAAATTCTAAGCAGCTTGGACATACTGAAGCAATTCAATCTGAACTATAACATTTATTTCAATTAAAACAGAAGAAAACTAAATTTAAGAACAAGATGAGGTACAGCTCAGAACAACAAAAACCATGGGAACAGAAATAAAATGGTTGCATCCTAAGCCATCTGTAGGTACTGCTGCAAGTGTTATGTATGATGACTTAACACAGTATTAACAACATTAATGTTACAACAATGCTCTAAGGCTACGTGTCCTTTGACTGTTAGCTGAAGTGGCAGAGGCTAGTTATTTTTAAGCATCTTGAAAATTCTATTTGCAATGCCACAAGTATGAGATTAGTTGACACCTCAAGGACTGTGCATATATGACTCCATGGACTTTCACACCTGCATCATACCTGTTTAATTCTAGTGACGCAAGATCCATAAAAGCTGAGCCAATGAAGTCATCCTGAAATCCAAAATCATAATCAAAGACCTAAGACATACAAGAGAAGAAAGTATTTCCAGTATTAGAAAACTTTTTTTGAAACTTCCTTAATTAATAAATGTTTCTTAAGTGTCCATTCTCAGAGTAGATTTTCATCCTGTTAAAGCAGGATTACCATAGGGTTCATGCCTATCTGAGGTAAGTAAATTAAAATTTGAAGCTGCTCATTTAAAGTTCAGTGTGTCTACTTATGGAAATGTCCAAGGAACTATCAGATCTGGACTGCATAAAATAATACCAACCTTCTATTGACAGAATAAGCCATTTTATAACAAATCCATTGAGACTGAAGAGGAAAAACAGATGCAAGAGATTTAAAAAAAAAAAAATCACAGATTCAGCATCCAGATTATGAATTATACCTAAATTGTTGCATTGAGTAATTCTATAAAGCATAGGCTGGAGGGCTGAGATATAGTTGTCAGAAGCAAATGGACTGTGGTGGAAGTATTAGTACTGATAATACACCGCTAGCAGTATAATTTTGCAAGGTGCTTTGTAATTCCTTTTTAAAGAAAATTCTATAATCTAAATTAAGCAATTAGGAGATTTACATATGGGGATTTTTATCACTGGAAAGATTAATAAATCAGTATGTGGTGGCTGTTAGCTGACTTGTCTACCACGAGAGGATGGCAGATCTCACGAAGCATCTAAACCGGGGTGGCCAAACTGTGGCTCTTGCGGTTCTTTTACAGTTAAAGTGCTGCTCACGGACCTCCCCTCTCCATTCTCCACCTACCAGACTGGGGTGGGTGTGTGTGTGTGTGGTTATCTGATTAAAGTATGACCACGCAAACCATTGTTGCTACCACTGTTATATAAAAGCAACAAATCTTATACAAAGTGTGACACATGGCCAGAAATGGTTAAGCAGCTTGCAGGCTAAATGACCAAAGCCAACCATTAGAAACGTGTTTAGAAGAGTATGTAAACGGTAATTAGGGCCATTCCATAGAAGATAGGCTAGAACTTTGAAATGCAAACCTATATTGTTAGAAATCAGAGGTGATACTAATTGTATGTGTGTACTCATATCTTGTCAAATGTTAGCCATGTAAACAGATAGTTCCTGTCTGTCACTATAGCTGTTGATTTAAAGATCAAAAGGGAATATTAACATCTAGATGAATCTTGGGTGAAATAATGTCATTGTCTATATGTCTCTTTAAAGTTTGTGATAGACTGCCTAATGGATGAATAGCCTTGTGTTAATTTGGGTAGCTAATTACCAGTGATGCTTAGGAAATAGGTCTACATCAAAGTATCCGTGATTGCCTATTGTTTGCCTGAGGACTCCTAACTGTATAAAGATGCCTGGGTCCCAATTCTTTTTATCTCAGATCTACTTAATGCTTCAGGCAGTGGAAGCTTAAGCCCAAGATTGAGATCTCCAATCCTAAATTGGAACACCCGGAAGAGGTGTTATCAATACAAAAATGGTACCTCAGATCCCAGTTTCCCTTCAATTTTGGATTAAGTCTTTTTTTTTTTTTTTTTTAAATAACCACTCTCTTTTTAATGATTGAATGGTGCAAGGTATACCGCAATCCTGCAAGGCGCTGAGCACACTTACACCCAAGGAAAACAATATAAAGCAATGCAAAATATATGTAAAAAAAAGACACCTTATTTATTTATGAATATCAAAAACAATGGAAGCTGAGAACTCTGCACCTCACAGGATCAGGCTCGAAATACCCTTCAGCAAAGAACAGTTTTTTAAATATGGCAGAAATGTGTTTCATGTAAAAATTATACTATGTATAGTGGTATTCCCATAAATACAAATTAAAAACATTATCTATAAAAACTCATTTAATTTTTTCCTTTTCTTTACTAATAACAATAGACTATTAAAAATTGAAGAGTTTTGGAAACCTAATTTACAATTTTTATTTCTTAATTTTGCATTTCACTCAACTTGGATAAGAAAGACAGACGTCTTCTTTTTAATCAGTTTCACTTTCTGTACTAGCACACTATTGTCTAAAATGACAACATGAAAAAGATGTATTTAAATTTTAAACATTGATTTACCTGATTTTATAAAAATATAATGAAAGACATTACCACTGTTTTGCTTAAAAAAAATACTTTAGAGGATAAAAATTAGCTGACCATGTCCCTTTATGAAATGTAGAATTATATGATAATTTTTTCAGAGATAAAGAACAGTATCTTGAATTGTTTAGTAAAACTTCTACAGAAGTAAAATAAATGAATGGCTCACCTTTATATACAATGGTTCCCTAGGGTGGTCAATAAGAATGCAAGTTTTTTCCTCCCACACAGGATTGAGGTTCTTGTGTATAGTTTTACTTCTAAACACTTCTTTTCCTCCAATTTTAAACTTGACATATGGATCGCTGGTCCCTGTTAGAGAGAGACACATTGATGCAATTTAATTACATAACTTGCGTACATTGGAAATTTAAATCACCCTAAAATGAATTAAATATAATTTCACTGACAATATGAACTTTGGAGAGAAGAAAATAGAGTTGATAGAGAGAAAAATAACTTTGTTTTGTTACTTTAGGATTTTATTTTATACATCGGTAAGTTATGTTATTAGGACAATGGGAAAATATGAAGGGTGAAATCCTGGTCCTATTGAAGTCACTAGCAGAACTCCAATTGATTTTATTGTGTCCAGGATTTTACCTTTAATTTGGGAAGCTTTTCTTCCACTACCATGAATAAGCAAATTCCCCCGCCCCACTCTCAACACCACAAACCCACATCCGCACAGGTTTAGTGTCTAAACTCCCTTCCTGCAGTCATCCCCACTGCCCATCTAAGAGAGGCTCCAACCCTTGTTAACTGTAATTAAATCATTCTGGCACCAGTTCTTGTGCGGTTTCTTCCAAAGTTGTACTCTATACACTGTCAAAGAGGGACTTCAATGCCTACACTAAGAAAGCATTAGGAATGGCAATTTTCAAAGGCTTTCATATCATAAATACAGTTTAGCGTATGACCTACATTTATTTCTGTTTAGATGCAATTGTGCTGTTCTAAGTTCCTGCTTTGATGGCGCCCTGACAGAATCAAACTGATAAAGTGCAGAAAGACCACAACTCTTTCCCTGTACTTTTTAAATATAAAATTTAATGTTACAATTTTGTAAAAATTTTGGAAACATTAAAATTGGGTAAACACTCCCAAGATGCTAGTCAATTTTAACCTACTTTTGTAAAATTGAATTTAAATTTCATAAAAGGTGCTGAATTGACTGCAATTTTGCTGATTCTATCTGTTAACTGTCTGCAACAAAACTTTTGTTTAGCTCCATTTAATCCAAGACAATTTTAAAATAAATGCAATACCTTCAATGTCACAATTAAAAGAGATGCAAGAAAAAACCGCTAACACAGAATGTAGAACTTTTCCAAATTTTCTTATTTATATTTTTGTATACCGTAAAAAGTTTATAATCATATCCACAAAAATTTAATAAATGAATTTTGTGAAACTACTTTATACCTCTAAACAAAAATAAGACTTTTTACAGTGCTCTTTGCAGTATTTTATCTAGCCACTAGATGGCACTGTTATTTACCTAAAAACTATACACTCCATTCTAAACCATAGCCGTGGGTATATTTCAAGCAGGTTTAAGTCTAGTTCATTTATTATAATAGGATCTTAGTTTCACTGGCAACACAATGTATGGTCCAATGATAAGAAATAGTGAGTCAACCAATTCCTTCACTCTTCTACCTCTTCAAGGTAAAGATCATGTCTTTTTGCATTTGTTCTGTAAAGCATCTAGAAAATTTTGGGTGTATGTAACAAAATAAGCAATAGTAATAATAGCTAAAACAGTTTGGCATCATGCCCAAACAAAGTTTCCCCCACCCCTTCACTGTTAAGTGTACCAGCTGTCTGCTTAGCTGTTGCCTTTCATGCTGCATTTCACGATACATCTACACTAGCGACCATACATGTGTCCATGCATCCATCTAAACTCCAGACACTTGTGTCTGAAGGTGAGTAAGCGAGCACCCTTGAGGGGCATGGGTAAGTATGTGTCTTTGGCTGTGGCACAGCCTTGTACCTGTGCCAATTTGCAGTGTGGACAGGGCAAAGGGGTGTGTACCAGATCATGCATTTCAATAGTCTTCCACCCCCTAGTCCTACAGTGCACTGTACCCATTTTTGCCTGACCCTCACCCAGTCTATAAGGGTCCCTGTCCTCCCCCTACCCCTTCCATTTTCATTGGTAGTAGTGAGTTGATCACCTCAGAATACCTTTCCACTACACTTTTTACAGATCAATGCAGGTGAACATCTCAGAGAGCAGATGCCTGGTTTACCGACCACACCATGTGCTGATCAAAGTATGGTCAGAGTACACCATCTTCCACCTGGAGTAGCAGAAATATTCACCTGTACCTGGAAATTTCACAAAGGCTGGAGTAGGAGGGCAACTCAGCAGATTCTGGCCCAGTGCCAGGAACCTGAAGCTCCTTTACAGGAGGGCAAATAACTCCAAGAGTCACTTTGGAGGAATCATCATAGATGCCCCCAGAGCTGGACTGGGTGCGGTCAAGGGCTCCCAATACAGAGCCTGAAGTGGCTCATAACTGCCTCCTCAACCCTGCTAGCCTCATTGTCCAATGGGATGCTGATGAGGGCCAGAGTGAGGAAGCAACAGGGAGCACAGAGGATGCCCTGGAAGATGAGGAGCACATGATTCTGCACTGCTAGCTGGAGGAGCTAACAAAGGAACCCCGTGTATGAACCAGAGGAGGAACCACAAGCTACAGCAGGAACCAGACCCCAAGGCAGGTAAGTTACAATGGATCCACACCAATATCTCCTCTTGTTCAGGTGCTACTCTCCTGATTTTAAGCCCAAACCCTGCTCTGTTTAAACCCTTATATGGTCCCCAAGCAAGACACGGCTATAAATCAATGATTGTATTGATTTCCCATGAACCACTATTATGCATTTGCCAGAAGCTATAAAACAGGTTGTTTGATAATAATCACTGTGCCCCGTGTCTGTGCATTTCTCGGCCAATCCACAGGCAGCAAAGGCGTGGGGGCCACGCTGACCACAGGAAAGGAGGGGCTAGAAATGTATAGTTGGTTGTCTAAAGTTAGTAACAGCCATCTTTGTTCCTTGGAAGATTACACAGTTTCATGCTCCTTCCTCCACCCATATCTTACCATCCCCTTTCAAACATATTGAGCCATGCTGAACAAGCTGGGAAAAACGGGGGTAGGACAAGGAACCAGTGTGGCAGTTGGACAAATGCAGTGCGGTGTCACTTCACTATAGAGAGGTGAGGTAGTTGTGGTGTTGATCTGAAACTTTGGGGAACAAAATAAAGTTGTGGCGTGTCTCTTTCCCTGTCCATTTCACCATTGTTAGGTGGGCACAGGGGCAGGATTTTCTAGTGAAGCTGAGGGGTAACAGCTGGTGTTCATGGTTAGCTTCGCTTGTGCCCTGGAAACTCCATATGCTAGCTGAGAATATAGTCAATTTCCAGTCAAACTGCATCCCAGTCCTGTAAGCATATGTAGTCAATTAGTTCATTTTATCATCCATTTATCATTGTATTATGTGATGTTATGGTCAACTCGTATGCTATTTCATATATAATCCATGTATGGTAACCAGATTTAAATTGTAGGATTATTGAAATATAGGATTGATAAATATTTAGGAATGATGAGTGTGAATTAGGTATTAGTAAAGCATGGCTGAAACGAAAGGTTGACAGGCAGAGACATGTAAGGTTTTAGCTTAGCCAGGCTAGGCCATAGGCTTAAGAATGCTTGACATGAGTGAGTGACCAAGGAATAACCCTATGCCAGCAAGGTCACAAGTTTATTGCATAAGATGTGCCAGTAGGTGAGGTTATGGAAAAATGGATTGGAATAGACTGCAATGTATTTTCCAAGACCACAAGACACCTGATTGTAACATCTTTGAATGTTTGTTTGACCCTGCGGGTAGATGGCATGCATAAATGCTAATGAGAATAAGAGAAACTAGGAACAACCTATGAAAATTGGGGCAGTTCTGTATTCATGGGCTGCAAAAGTACAGATAAGGAAAAGAAGGTTGACATCTTCATGCATATGAATAAAACCTTAAGTGTACTCAGAATTACAATATAAAAGAGGGTTGGTCCCCTGATTGGGTATAAGTGGGAAAACCCAAGGGATGACCCAACAGGAACTATCCCTCTACTGATGATCGTCTATTGAGAGGTCCACCAGATCCTAGAATACCTTTGAGGATGTAAGTATGACAACAGTTATAATTACTGGTATTGCATAGGTTTTTGTAGGATTTCTAGATTCAGGAGTAATTGTAACTTTATTTATTGCTTTAATAGAATTTGTAGTACAGATAAGACTTTGTACTTTGCTTGTGTCTGTGGTTATTACCCTTGGTTTTCGTGTGTTCCTAGAGCCTCCAAATTTGAGAAAAGCACCAGAGACAATTTCACTGTATTGAGCCTGAAACTGTAGCAACCAGAGCCAAACCCATGGTGGTATAATAAAACATCACTACATTTGCTTTAAATAAAATTAAAGGCTACACATATTTCAGCAAATTTCTGGTATATCAAAAACTCTAGCTGGGTCAACTGCACTACAAATTTGCTTGGTTCACTTTCAGAACTGACCAAACCCCTTCATTCAGCAAAATGTAGAGGGGTGACCATTAGCAGAAACATCTCTCTGGCATAGATGGCTGGACCTCCTCTACAGGACTGGAAAGCCACCTCTCTTTTCCATTATGGTACCCTGAAAACAGCTATGTTCTCCAAACATTCAGCTTTTAAAGAAGAAATTGCAAACTGGTAACATAGCCCTCTGGAAGTAACTGCATCTCCCACCCCCACTTCACCCTCCTGAGAAAATATAAACAAATATTTTTTGAAAACATTTGTACATTTATCTCACCATTATTAGCTTCTGCTCCTTCCTCGGGGGCTGTTAAAATTGTTTGACAACCAAGGACAGGCTAACAGTTGCATTCCTGGAATGCTGAAAAATATCAATATTGTGGCCTCCCACAGCAAAGTCATGTAATATGGGGGGATTTCCCGACTTCATCAAAGGGAAAAAATTATAACGCTAGCCTCATCTTTTGAATTGGCAGGACTTTTGGCTCCTGAGAGGGAAACCATTCCACTGGGGATGGGGATGGGGCAGGAGAAGCACAACAGACAGACAGAAGATCTTGCAGGAGCAGCTTATTGGCATGGACAGGAAGAACCAGGGCATTCTGAGTTCCTAGGGTATGAGAGAATCAGGCTCTTCAGCAGGAAGAGACATTTTGATGAACTGGTTCTTGTTTCAGCATGGCATAGGGAACAGAAGATGGCCTAATGGAGAGGCTCATAGAACTGGCGGCTAAATGAATTTGGGGTCTGCCTGCTGCCCTGGCCACTATGCCTCTCCGGGAACTGGCAACATCTCCTCCTCCTCGCCCTCCTCCAGTTGTCACCCAGGGTGCTGTGGTGGCAGCAGACCCAATTCCATCAAGTGATTCAAAGGAGCCTGCAAACCTCTCACCAGACATCCCCTGAGCATCAAGGAGGGGAATGATTAGCTCACTGGAGTCCCTGAAGCTCACCAAGTGCCTGCCCCCTAAATCCCGCATAGGAAACATCCCAGCTGCCCTCAAGACAATTTTCTTTTCTTATCAGAGAGAGGGCAAGGGCAAGGAGATGGGTTCAGAGACATTGGCATTTGGCCGTTTTTCATAGATTCAATCCCGTTGTGTTTTGATTTACTTCTCCTTTGACAAAAAGTTTCCATTACACATTGTATATATTTATTTTAACAAATGTCAGTTTCCTTGATTTGTGTATGGACCCTCATTCTTAAGTATGAAGAATATGAAATGTTTTCAGGTTTGGGGGCCCCACAATTCACAGCACATGAATTGGAATAGTGTAACTATCTGGTACCATCACACTGCAAACACTTTTCTGTCCATCCCACACCCAAGGTCAAGAAATATCCAAAGTCCCAAGGATACATGAATGGGATGAGGGAAAGTATATTATGTGCTTACAAAGCATTGATAGTTTTAAAAGTAGCAGAACTCAACACAGAAAATGAGTAGATTAACATCTTTGTGGCTTAGTTTGCATGCCGAACAATGAAACACAATGAAAGTAATAATACAGGTATCTGCCACTACCCATTGTTTAAACAGCTCGTCCTTCCCACTCCCCTCCCACCCCAAAACCTTCACCAGTTTCAATCTTTGGGTCAGTGCTCCAGACTTCAAAGAGAAACTGCAGAGCTATAAATCATTTGCAAATTTAACACTGATAATTGGGCTTGAATATGGACTGGGAGTGGCTGGCTCACTACAAAAGCAATTTTCCCTGTCTTGGTATTGATATCTCCTCATCAATTATTGGGGAGTGGACCACATCCACCCTGACTAAATTGGCCCTGTCAATACTGGTTCTCCACTTGTAAGGTAACTCCCTTCTTTTCATGTGTCAGTATATAATGCCTGCATCTGTAATTTTCACTCCATGCATCTGAAGAAGTGGGTTTTTTACCCACGAAAGCTTATGCCCCTATAAATCTGTTAGTCTTTAAGGTGCCAGCGGACTCCTCGTTGTTTTTGTGGATACAGACTAACATGGCTACCCCTCTGATACTTGCTCCAGAAAAGTTCTTAAGTGTGCTTAGCACCACTGACAATGAATGGGGGAGGGAGAGGCGCCGGGGGGGGGGGGGGTGGAGAAGAGTGAACTCCTCCATCACCCAAACCAAATGTTGATAAGGTCATTAAGATAAATTGAGTGCTCCCAAAAACAGAGGTTTGTAAACAAGTGTGAACATTTAAGACAAAAGCATTGCACAATGACCACATTACAACTCAGCTGCCACCCTCCACAGCAGAAATGTAAGATGTTAACTCAGTTAATGCATCCTGTTATAATAGTCTGTAATGGACAAATAGTCAGAGGAACAAATGGCTAATGACAACGACAGGAGAACAAAACCCTCACAGTTACGTAGCCCTACAAGTAAATGCCAACGTTCCCACCTGCATTTCCAGCAGGTGCACAGGGCATGAAGGTGTCCCTTGGCACCAGCACCTTCTGCCTCCCTGCTGTTCCAAAATGTGTGCATATATGGCATCCCGGATTTCCCTTGTCCCTGGAAACCAGGACCACTGTGCATGTGGCTTGGATTCAGCTGTCTGTATAGAGTTTGTAAACCAGACCTGTTCTGTGCCCACCTCCAATTTACTCTTACAAATGTTATGTGATGCACAGCAAGTGATGGTGATGTGAATGGCATTTGCCACACTGGCATCCAGATAGATGCACAGGCAGCACCAAAGAGTTTTCATCTTACCAAACACACACTACACGACCATTCTGCAGCTACTGAATTTGTACCTGAATTCCCATTGTTCAGGGTCATTGATGTCAACGTATGGTTTCATGCCAAGCTAGGAGCAGGTATGCAGGGTCCCCCAAAATAACCATTGGCATATATATACACCATAAAGAACCACATAATTTCTGGGGAATAAAGTCCCTTCTTCTCTTCAAGTACAATCCCGATCTCCTCAACACCCTGGTTTCATGGACCTTTCCAGTGTTTCCTAATCATAAATCTGTCTCTGTGGTGCAACAAACCTTGCAGAATGAATGAATAGTAACATTTTTAGTTCACATACTCACTCACCTCTTTTGGTGGGCAAAGTATTGTGATGTGGGTGCCATTGATGCCCTTGCACAGTTCACAAACCCCAACCTCAAATACATCTGTTATTTCTGGAACTTTTCTTGTGGCAACCACATGTGGGTAGATTGCAGTGTTAACTGCCTCGCAAACGTGCACAACCACAATGCTGACAGTGGTCTGCAACCGATCGTTAGTGATCTGCTGTCGCCAACTAACACAGGGCAATAGACACCCATTTCTGCACCAGTACGGCTTTCCTGAATTGAGTGTCCTGGTGATGGAGATGTATGGTAAGCTTGTCACAGAGCTCCATGAAAGTCTGTTTCATCATTTGGAAGTTCTGAAGCCACTTCTGGTCATCCCAGATTTCCAAAATGATGTGAATCCACCACATGGTGCTGAATCTCCTGTATCAGAAGCAACAATCCATCCAGGGCATACTGTGGCAATACTGGCATTTACCATATCTGTTCCGTGAGACCAGAAAGGACTGTCATTCATCCACATGGTCTATTGTTTTTGGCATGAAAGACTATCTGCCCAGGTTCCATCCAGCATCTTGACGATTATCTACTCCACTGCATAAACATTTGCCCCTCAATAAGGAGTGGGAGAAGAACCAGATCATCATCCAGTTACTCCATGTCTCCCATCCAGTTTGGCAGGAAGAAGAAGTGAGCAGGAAATGCCATCAACAAATGTGTGAAGGCAGGAGATAGTACCAACACCACACAGCAAAGCAGCTCCTAGAGTGTCTCCTGTGATGCACAGAACTCTGGATACTACCTCTGAAACTGTAGCGCTAACGTTACATAACACCACACTATATGCGCCTCTAGCAGAGCATCTCTGGACACTCGCCATAGATATGGGGAACATGCATGAGCACGTACATGGTCAGTTAATGGATTTTGTGTACCAGTGCAGACACAGCCTGACTGACACTTTACTAAGAAGTTTGTGAGGCATTTAGGGATCCTTCAGAATAAAAGATATGATATGAATGAAAGATATTTTGTTGTGGAGAAGACATTTGGATTTTGGAGGAAGTTGGAAAATCCAATCATCATATAGATAGGTTTTGGGGGGGGGGGTGAGGGGAGCTGGAATTCGTTCCCAAAATTAAGCTGAAATTTAATATTACTTTAGGAGAAATATTAGTCCCACTTAAATTAATGACAAAACATCCATTAACTTCAATGGGATCAAAATTTGGCCCTTTAAACTATAAATACAGGTGTTTAAGGATTCTTTCAAAATCTGATTTAGAATCTTTAGATAAAAGCTTTGGATAAAAATGCTAAAGTATTGTTTTTCGCGTATTAATGAACCACATTCAATAGAAGACTGCACACAAAGGAAATTAAATTTGGAAGCTCATTTATCTCACCTTATTAAAAGTGGACAAATTCAGTCAATACAAAATTATTTATTAAAACAATATTCAAAAGCTATTATTTTAACTCTAGCTCCTCCTATTATCTTCACCCCTGTACAGGAAACCCTGCAAGTTTTGGCATACTCTTCTTTTTGCTTGCACATACTTTTCATCACCACCAAAACTCTCCCTCTGGGGCACACACTTCTCTGCTGTTGATTTTTAGACCAATTTACATTCATAAGCTCCTCCAAGCAGAAATCTTGTGTTTTATTTTTCTTGTAAAATAATTACAAAAATCACAATTATTAGAAAAGAAGGCCGCTTAGAGTTGTGTCAAATGAATACCTCAGGTAAGAAAGACATCCATCAGTTTTTATACTTTCATACATTCCTACTTTCTATAGGCATTTCACAGCCAAAGGAGGAGACAGCACTGTTGGTCTGCCCAGGAGTCCTAACCCTACTGTTTCTTCCCACTCAAGCTACAGGAGCTTTGTTCAACAAATTAAATTTTATTTTTTTCCCTTTTATAAACATATAACACAGAAATTGGAACCTGCCATTAGTTGAATCTCCAGCTTTTTGTTTGGCTTAAAAACTGCCAAGCACCAATGTGTCTTCAGACACTTCCCACAGCCTACACAACAATAGCAGCTGGTCCACACAGTCCATTCCTACCCTTGCCCCAGACTTTGTCCTTCCCAGAGACTCATCTACAGACTTCACAGGACACTCATTAGTCTAAATGATACAGGATTAGTTAGTATCCCAAAGATGAGCATGCCAATTACAAGGTCACATGGAGTTCACGGGCGTAATAGGAAGAGTAGTTCCTTTTGCTTAAAAATCAACAAGGAATACAAAATTTAAAAAACGTTCTTTGCCAGTTTTGAAAAGGTAAAAAATTGGACAGGTTGGTTATACTTCTCACAACTCAACTTTTCTTTTAAAGAACACCCTGATGTGAAGAATGTCATTTGACTTAAACACCCAAATTTTACTATGGCCCTCACTAATATAACTTAGGTTAATAAACTCTAACTTTTAAAATGCTAAATCTTCTGGTGAAGCAGAAACGCAAAAGAAATACACAAAACATTTTCTATACTTCATCATTTTATCTCCAAACAGCTACACAGAATTGGCATAGAATAGGACTGCCATGTGTAAAAAACCCCCCACTAAATATCCATGATGGAATCTTTTTATGTATTAGTACCTTTAAGTACCTATTTACTGGTAGTTCACAATATACAGCTCTGAAACTATAATGGCCAGCGTGTGAGCAAGAAAAATTTACTGTGAAATTATTCAGATCAATCTGTGTATCTCAGAGCCTGTCTGTACCACTAACTAAACTCATTCTTGCTTATTACTTCTCAGAGCCCATTAGTGCTGAGTATGCACAAGTATCATCAGAAGCAAGCTACATCACTAGCAAAAATGGCAATTTCACATCCACAGAGCATGATTTTACACTTGCATGGTAGGCAGTACTCATTGTGGAGATTACATGAATCTGTGGTGTTCTATAGATAAACAACAGGGATTATTGCTGTTTAATGAGCCTAAAATTAAGGCTCAGTAAAAACTGCAACTGTGTTAAAACTATTAAGGAAGCAAGTAACAGCCAGATAGGTTACAGAAACTTGCTTCATGTACTAGTAAGTCTTTGAAATCTGATTGCCTAAGGCCTTGGCTACACTTGCAAGTTACAGCGCTGTAAAGCCTCCCCCTGTACTGTAACTCACTCCCAGCCCACACTGGCAGGGCACTTACAGAGCTGTATCACCCTGGGTACACCGCTGCAGGTACTCCACATCTCCAAGAGGAATAACAGCTGCAGTGGAGTGGCTATGACTCACGGGTGTGAGTGTAAACGCTTGCAGCGCTGTACTAATCACCTTGTGAAGTGGCCAATCCTCTCCATTGTTGTGACTGGCTGCAGGAATGCGGAAGTGCCGGTTTCAAAGCTCCTACCACAGAGAAAAGCAAACAGTTTGCAGCTTGCTTTGAGTGAGTAAATGAATGAGCAGGAGGCCTGGAGTTCGGAACTTGCAAAATAGAGAGCTGACATGCTCCAAAAAGCACTCTCTCTCCCACCACACTCCCTGTCACAATCCACCCCACCCCACCCGTTTTGAAAAGCACGTTGCAGCCACATGAATGCTGGAATAGCTGCCCATAATGCACCGCTCCCAACACAGCTGCAAATGTTGCAATTGTGGCACACTACTGCGCTGGCAGCTGGCAGTGTGGACAGACTGCAGCGCTTTTCCCTACTCAGCTGTACAAAGATAGGTTTACCTCACAGCGCTGTACAGCTGCAAGTGTAGCCAAGGCCTAAGGTGCAGTTATTTCATGCTTAGATTCTCATTTTCCTCACAAAGATTCTGTACATTGCACTACATTAAAACCATGATTCAAAACAATTCAGTAAACATTGTTTGCATACACTCAACCACTGTAGTTCATTTAAATACAAACCACAGAGGCACACTCTTATTTTAGTGGGATCACAGGGCAGAGTAACAATGAGCAATTCTATTACGAACTTTCAAAGTGTGATCAAAGCTTTTATCGGTGCAGATAAAGTAGCTTGGATAAAACAACCAAATCATAGTCTAAAATTTAAACCTGAGCCTTTTTTGACTTTTGTATGATTTTTGGTAGGTTTTTCTTTTAATATTTGCCTAATTCTGCACTTCCATGTATCAGAACTAAAATAATATAAGTAAAGCTATTTTTACTGGATATTGATGGCCCACATAATCAAAGAGTACTAGAAGACTTGTGAGAAAACTTGTTATAAGATTCAGATTAAGGGCCAAATCTGTTGGTGCTCATATCACCCAAACCTCCTAACAGTTAAATGTATCTTCACTAGTTTTAATGGTCCACTTTACCAAAAAAAAAATCAAGCTGAAATCACATCTGCTGTATAAATTAATCTCCAGATAACTATAATGGCCTATAAAGAGCACTCTGTGGAGATGTTAGAGTTATCAAGAAACAGAGATACTAGAAAACCATAATGGAAAGTAATGAAGTATGTATGCTATGTATTCCCTACATTCATTATTCCCTTGCATACTGAAAACACCTTCCAATAATGTGGTGGTTTATCTGTTGCTCCAGATTAATCACTTAAACAGTTAAATAAATTTCTGAGTACCTCAAAAAAATGAAAAAAGTTCACACTCTAATAGACCTTATATTCACAATACATATGATGAAGCTCATTCCTAGCCATTTGGCTTTGGTAAAATTTGAATACTGCAATACATGAAAGCCTAAAAATTAACCATTAAGCATACTATATTTATCACATAGCTATCTACTTAGCAGCCGCAACTCAGATGCCTAATAAGGTTTGTGTTTACTTACCTTGGGGACAGAATTGGAAAAAAGTGATGGTACATTGATCAAATGGATTATCTTGGTGTTTCTGCTAAAATTATCAGCAGTGAAATGGTTAATGTTGGTATTCAAATTGGCATAGTTCGGCTTCAGATTTAACACTCATTGTGATGTTTGTGGTGGTTTATTCCTGTCAGAACTATTATTTCAGGCTAAAAAGCAAAACACTGGGTCACATTTATAAGGATTTCTTCACAATCACAGGGTCTGACTCCATCTAACACAGGAAAGAGCACTCAGCACCTAACCTAACTTGAAAGATTGCAAACTAGCAGTGTTAGATATTAGTCTCTCCTATTGAAGCTGTTCCATTGTGTCTAAATCATTAAAAAGTCATTTGAGTAGGGACATGAACTTGGGTCTCCTCTCCCACATGTGTGCCCTAACCACCAGGCTAGAGAGTCATTTTCACTCACTCCCTCTGGCACAGTGACTATTCAATTATTTTAATCATAGTGGAACAGCTTTGACAGGAGAGATTGAGCAAGACCCAACCTGGAACATCCTACAATCCAGTGGTCAAGGCACTCTCCTGCAACACAGGAGACTCAAATTCAAATCCATCTCTGCATCAGGCAGAGTGGGAACTGAACACAGGTCTTGCACATCTCAGGTGAGTGCCCTAACCAACAAGCTAAAAGTTATGAAGTGGTTACTCCCCTCATTTTGTGAATGGCTCCTAACTCCCAAAAACAATGTTCTGGATAAAATTATTCAGCAAATTCATGTCAAATTTATTAATCGTTTGAGGTCAACTAAAACAACACTTTTGGGTGAATAAATTATTTGTTTTAAAAAACTCACCCAACTCTACTGGTAAGGTACAATAATCAAAACACAAATACTAACACAACTAGACAAAAATGTAAAGTATTTTACTTTATGTGCAGCACAGCCACAATTAGTACATGGCTTATTGACTATGCCATAGCACAGAACAGATCCTCAATTGCTTAAAACTTCACTATTAAATATTTTTCCACAAAAATGTGCCTTTTTATTTAAATTTATTGCCAGTTATGTCTGTCTCCACTTTAGGCACATTCCACGGTAATTTTTTCTTGCCACAGAAGAATTACTACATCCAAAAGAGACCTCCTAAACCTAGTGAGAACTCACCAGCATTGTTTAGAGATGTGAGCACAGGATTGCATGTCAGCAGGTTCAGAGACCTAATTCTGGCTCTGTCACTGACCCACTGTATGATCTCAGGCAAATCATTTCAACCCTGTATCTCAATTTCCCCATTTGTAAAATGGGAATAATACTGTTTATCTACTTAACTCGCAAGGGTGTTGTGAGGATTAAATTGATGACTAATGTACTTGTATAAAACATAATATACTATTTCACATTTATACTTGAAATCTAAAGTTTTCTGGCCTGATTCTGATCTCACTTATGCCTATGTAATTCCACTGACTTCAACAGATTTATCAGAATGAGAGGTGAATCAAGCTGTTAAAGACCATACAGCAGAGATATGTAACAAAACAAAAAAATTGGTTAAAAAATGGGTAAATCCTTTTCTTACTTTCCCAACTCAGATACAGTAAAATAAATTTTGCTTATTTAAAAAAAAAATCTTCTTTAGACTGAAGCAAAGCATGGGAAATTTCAGTCAACAGGAGAATCTTTTATAATGATATAAGATAATTTGTAGGGCTACCATGAAAAATATAAGAAGTCTTGTTTTCTAGTTAAAACATTAGACAAATTATATAACATGATGCCTAGAATTTTAAAGCCTCCCCCCCCCCACAAGCCCTCTCCCCGACTGTCGTTCCTGCTGTTCAAGTATATTACAATCATTAGTATCTCCACCACCTATTATACAGTGCCCATAAATTTCCAGTGTATTTCGGGGCGGGGGGGGAAGGGCAGCAGCGGCTATACATTGAAAACACCAATTTTTGCTGAAGGACTTGATGTGGGAAAGCAGGGAAACCCCCTGTGCAGCATTCAGGTGGGATTTTTGGCACCTATCAAGGCCAGAGTTTGGGATGTTTCTTTGACTTTTAACCCTAGGAGGTAGTTTAAGCTTTTCGTATTGGGTGGGGAACGCATCTTCTTTTCATGCCTCCTTCTGGGGGGGGGGCGGAGGTTAACTTAATTTGGTGGGGAAGAGGTGATGAATTCTTCATGCCTCGCTCCAGCAAGCTCTGACAACTAGCTGCCTCACACTATGTGACATCCCACCATCTGCCCCTACATACAACAGAGAATTATATTAATGTATCTGCTGGAATAACACCAGTAAAGTACTTCACAATGTTGACATTTAAAGTAAATTATTAGGCTTCAAATGTAACGGTGTTGAGAGAAACAGGAAAGTTCTTAGAGCTATTGTTTCAGGCCTACTGCAGACTCAGCAAGACAACACTGCAACAGTTTACAATCTATTCTCATTTGGAAGATTTTCTTTGCAATCATAAAAACTAGACTTTTTTTTTTTTTTTTTTAATTTAAACCTTAGATTCTGGAACACAATTATGAAGCAAATTCAGAAAAGGACAATTGTATTGTAATTTACACAGCCACAATCACATTACATATGAAGCCCTGCTATCATATTTCCCTCCATTTGTACCAGACTTCCCCTGAAGAGATACATGTCCCTCCACAACTTGGAATGCCTGACGGGGAAAACATGTGGTATGATTCATTTGATGTACTTTAAACCATCATCTCTCCAAGATTAAAGCAGTCAAGTCTCTCAGAACTTCAGTTCAGTAGTAATGGGGCGACTGAAGTCTGCACCTGGGAGAGAGGAATAAAATGCACAAAAGCAAGAAGCATTTTTGTTCTTCAAAGACGACAAGAGATATTTTAAAAGTCACCATGCTGCGTTCACAGTCAGCTAGGTCAATGGTGCAGCATCACCCTGCTAACATTATGATTGTATAGTCCTCATCTGTTACTGTAACATTACTTATTCTTTTATTATAAAAACAACAGCAAAGAACTATATGTGGAATTTAATTTTTGAGAAATATTTGTAAGATAATAAATAGCTTTTTCAGAGCTTTAACGTGGCTTGTGTAGTCATGACACAGCACTGGGGGAGAGCTCTCCCAGCACTCTAAAAAAAAATCCCCTCCACGAGGGGCGCGGCTTCCAGCGCTGGTGCACTGTCTACACTGCCACTTTACAGCACTAAACTTGCAGCACTCAGGGAGGTATTTTTCACACCCCTGAGCAAGAAAGTTGCAGCGCTGTAAAGTGCCAGTGTAGACAAGCCCTACATTTCTTTATTTTGGATCTTAACCACTTTTAGTTAAAAGTAAACACAGTGGGGTGTGTCTGTTCTTTTATAGTGTTAAAAGCTGCAATTGTACACTTGTTCAATTGTAAATTACCAGACTGACACCAATTACTCTGCATTACAGATCACAATCATTGTTAAAATCTACTAGATTCCCTTAACAGGTATATGTCTGCACTTCCTGATAACTACTTAAATGATAAAAGAAAATTATTGCTCCATAGACTCAGACTCCACGGTAAGAAGGGACCATTAGGTTCTTCTAGTCTGATCTCCTGCACAACACAGGCCACAGAATCTCACCCACCCACTCCTGTAACAAACCCCTGACCTATGTCTGAGCTACTGAAGTCCTCAACTTGTGGTTTAAAGACTTCAAGGTGCAGAGAATCCTCGAGCAAGTGACCCATGCCCCACGTTGCAGAGGAAGGCGAAAAACCCCCAGGACCTCTGCCAATCTGCCCTGGAGGAAAATTCCTTCCTGACTCCAAATATGGCGATGAGCTAAACCCTGAGCATGTGGGCAAGACTCACCAGCCAGACACCCAAGAAAGAATTCTCTTTAGTAACTCAGATCCCACCCCATCTAGTGTCCCATCACAGGCCATTGGGCTATTTATCACTAATAGTCAAAGATCAATTAATTGCCAAAATTAGGCTATCATACCACCCCCTCCATAAATTTATCAAGCTTAGTCTTGAAGCCAGATATATATCTTTTGCCTCCACTGCTCCCCTCGGAAGGCTATTCCAGAACTTCACTCCTCTGACGGTTAGAAACCTTTGTCTAATTTCAAGTCTAAAACTTCCTGATGGCCAGTTTATATCCATTTGTTCTTGTGTTCACATTGGTACTGAGCTTAAACAATTCCTCTCCCTCCCTGGTATTTATCCCTCGGATATATTTATAGAGAGCAATCATATCTCCCCTCAGCCTTCTTTTGGTTAGGCTAAACAAGCCAAGCTCTTTGAGTCTCCTTTCATAAGACAGGTTTTCCATTCCTTGGATCATCCTAGCCTTTCTTTGTACCTGTTCCAGTTTTAATTCATCCTCCTTAAACATGGGAGACCAGAACTGCACACAATATTCCAGATGAGGTCTCACTAGTGCCTTGTATAACGGTATTAACACCTCCTTATCTCTACTGGAAATACCTCGCCTGATGCATCCCAAGACCACATTAGCTTTTTTCACAGCCATATCACATTGGCAGCTCATAGTCATCCTGTGATCAACCAATACTCTGAGGTCCTTCTCCTCCTCTGTTACTTCCACGTGATGTGTCCCGAGTTTATAACAAAAATTCTTGTTATTAATCCCTAAATGCATAACCTTGCACTTTTCACTATTAAATTTCATCATATTACTATTACTCCAGTTTACAAGGTCATCCAGATCTTCCTGTAGGATATCCTGGTCCCTCTCTGTATTGGCAATACCTCTCAGCTTTGTGTCATCCACAAACTTTATTAGCACATTCCCACTTTTTCTGCCGTCAGTAATAAAAAGATTAAATAAGATTGGTCCCAAAACCAATCCCTGAGGAACTCCACTAGTAACCTCCTTCCAGCCTGACAGTTCACCTTTCAGTATGACCCGTTGTAGTCTCCCCTTTAATCAGTTCCTTATCCACCTTTCAATTTTCATATTGATCCCCATTTTTCCAATTTAGCAAATAATTCCCCATGTGGAATCATATCAAATGCCTTACGGAAATCGAGGTAAATTAGATCCACTGCATTTCCTTTGTCTAAAAAATCTGTTACCTTCTTTGAGAAGGTGATCAGGTTGGTTTGGCACGATCTACCTTTTGTAAAACCATGTTGTATTTTGTCCCAATTACCATTGACCTCAATGTCCTTAACTTTCTCCTTCAAAATTTTTTCCAAGACCTTTCATACTACAGATGTCGAACTAACAGGCCTGTAGTTACCTAGACCACTTTTATTCCTTTCTTAAAAATAGGAACTATGTTAGCAATTCTCCAGTCATATGGTACAACCCCTGAGTTTACAGATTCATTAAAAATTCTTGCTAATGGGCTTGCAATTTCATGTGCCAGTTCCCTTAATATTCTTGGATGAAGATTATCTGGGCCCTCCAATTTAGTCCCATTAAGCTGTTCGAGTTGGCTTCTACCTCGGATGTTGTAATATCTACCTCCATATCCTCATTCCCATTTGTCATCCTACCATTATCCCTAAGCTCCTCATTACAGACTGAGGCAAAGTATTTGTTTAGATATTGGGCCATGCCTAAATTATCCTTAACCTCCACTCCATCCTCAGTGTTTAGCGGTCCCACTTTTCTTTGTTTTCTTATTTATATGGCTATAGAACCTTTTACTATTGGTTTTAATTCCCTTTGCAAGGTCCAACTCTACATGGCTTTTGGCCTTTCTCACTTTATCCCTACATGTTCTGACCTCAATAAGGTAGCTTTCCTTGCTGATCCCTCCCATCTTCCACTCCTTGTAGGCTTTCTGCTTTTTCTTAATCATCTCTCTGAGATGCTTGTTCATCCAGCTTGGTCTACAACTCCTGCCTATGAGTTTTTTCCCCTTTCTTGGGATGAAGGCTTCTGATAGTTTCTGCAACCTTGACTTGAAGTAAATCCACGCCTCCTCCGCCTTTAGATACACAAGTTCTTCAGTCCAATCCACTTCCCTAACTAATTTCCTTAATTCTTTAAAGTTAGCCCTTTTGAAATAAAAAACCCTAGTCACAGATATATTTTTGTTTATCCTTCCATTTAGTTTGAACTGAATTAGCTCATGATCGCTCGAACCAAGGTTGTTCCCTACAACCATTTCTTCTATGAGGTCCTCACTACTCACCAAAACCAAATCTAAAATGACATCTCCTCTTGTTGGTTCAGCAACTATTTGGTGAAGGAATCCATCAGCTATCGCAGGAAAATCTGAGCCCTATTATTATTACTAACACTTGTCCTCCAGTCTATATCTGGGAAGTTAAAGTCTCCCATGATCACACAATTCCCATTAGTATTTACTTCATTAAAAACATTAAAGAGGTCTCTATCCATATCCAGATTGATCCCGATGGTCTATAGCACACCGCAAGCACTATCCCAGGGGAGGCTCTAGTAGCTTTCTTCCCCAATCTGATTTTTGCCCAGACTGTCTTATCCATTCTATCACTTCTTATTTCTTTACAGTCTACCTCATCATTGATATACAATGCTACTCCATCACCTTTGCCTTTATTTCTGTCTTTCCTAAACAGTGCATACCCTTCAATACCTGTACTCCAGTCATGACTACTATTCTACCATGTGTCTGTTATCTCTATAATATCTGGTTTAACTTCCTTCACCAGTAGCTCTAGTTCCTCCATTTTGTTACCTAGGCTCCTCGCATTAGTGTACAAACATCTTAATTTTTCCTGTTTGGCTTCTCTCATATTCTTTACCCAATTAGGCACAGACATTCTACTGCCAGTATCATCTACTAGACTGGTATCTATACTACCCTTCCTCCTTATGTCCATTCTCCTTATGTCCATGGCTGTATCCTTTCTTATTTTGTTTATTTCCCGCTCAATGTTAAAATCCGGCATGGAGATTACCTGGACATCTCCCAACCATCTCCCCCAAATTCCTAGTTTAAAGCTCTCAATCAGTTGTGCCAGCTTCCATCCTAGAAGTCTATTTCCCTCCCTACTCAGGTGAAGTCCATCCCAAGAGAACAATCCTCTGTCCATGAATGCTTCGCAGTGGCTATACATCCCAAAGTCCTCCTTATAGCACCACTGCCTGAGCCATCTGTTGATCATCAAAATCTTGTCACACCTTTGTTGCCCTTCTCTAGGAACAGGCAGAATCCCACTGAAAATCACCTGAGCCTCGATTTCCTTAAGCGTCTTCCCTTGGCATAGTCTCCCTTGATACGTTCCAGTGAGAATCTAGCCGTATCATTCGTTCCCATTTGAAGGACAATCAGTGAATTCTTTCCCGCTCCCGTTAGGATCCTCTTCATCCTCAGGTCCACATCCTATATCTTAGCACCTGGCAGACAGCACACCCTTCTGTTCTTTGGATCAGCTCTAGTTACAGACCTGTCTATTCTTCTCAGTAAGGAGTCCCCAATCATGTAGACCTGCCTTTTCTTGGTGATGGTGTGATTCTCCGGTATATCCTCTGGCTGCAAGTCCTCTCGATTCCTATTGTCCCTTGCAATTCTCCACAATCCATCCCGTATCCTCCTGGGGCTCATACTTGGTATTATCTCCATTGATGCTTCCCCTCTTCCTATAGGACTAGCTGCTTTTCTCTTCTTCTTTGCCCTCTCACCTTCAGCGACCACCTGCTGTGCCCCTTCTTCATTTTCCAACTCCGCAAACCTGTTCCTGATCTCTATTTCTCCTTCACTAGCCCGTCTTTTCCTCTGCCTGGTTCTCTTAGTCACATGCTTCCACTGTCTACTTTCCTCACCCAGCAGTCTCCCCTCAGAGTTCTTTGGTCCTGCTTCCATCTGCAAGTCTGAACTCTAAACTCAACCCCTCTAAACTCAACCAGAGTTTCCACCTGCATCTCCAATTCTTGGATCTTTTCTTCCATCAGCACTTCATGCAAACGAAACTCTTTTTAGGTACCCCCTCCAGGATCATGTACATGCTGCAGCTTCCACATCCAGTCATCTTCATTGTGTCTTCCACTGCTTGGGTCACTACCACTGCTGCCTCTGTATCTGTCATAGCCTTCTCACCTAAGTCCTGTTAGTCCGGGAAACACTAACCAAACCAAAACACCACCACCCACAGCAACACAAACCCCCAACGAGCACCAAAACACTGCCAGACCACCATACACTCCCTTCACTAGCCTATCTGTTTCTCTGCCTGGCTCTCATAGGCCTGGTCTACACTACGAGTTTACGTCGACTTTAGCCACGTTAAATCTAATTAAGCCTGGACACGTTCACACGATGAAGCCCTTTCTTTCGACTTAAAGGGCCCTTTAAACCGGTTTCTTTACTCCACCTCCGACGAGGGGATTAGCGATAAAATCGGCCTTAGGGGGTCGGAATTGGGGTAGTGTGGACGGAATTCGACGTTATTGGCCTCCGGGAGCTATCCCACAGTGCTTCATTGTGACCGCTCTGGACAGCACTCTCAACTCAGATGCACTGGCCAGGTAGACAGGAAAAGCCCCGCGAACGTTTGAATTTCATTTCCTGTTTGCTCAGCGTGGAGAGCACAGGTGACCACGCAGAGCTCATCAGCACAGGTAACCATGATGGAGTCCCAGGATCGCAAAAGAGCTCCAGCATGGACAGAACAGGAGGTACGGGATCTGCTCGCCATATGGGGAGACGAATCACTGCTGGCTGAAGTCCGAAGCAGTAAACGAAATGGCAAAATATTAGAAAAGGTCTCCAAGGCCATGAAGGACAGAGGCCATAACAGGGACGCACAGCAGTGCCGCGTGAAAATTAAGGAGCTACGGCAAGCCTACCACAAAGCCAGAGAAGCAAACGGAAGGTCCGGGGCAGAGCCGCAAACATGCCGCTTCTACGCGGAGCTGCATGCCAATCTAGGGGGTGCAGCCACCACTACCCCAACCGTGTGCTATGACTCCCTCACTGGAGAAACACACAGGGAAGCGGGTTCGGGGTACGAGGAAGATGAGGATGGAGAAAATGTAGATAGCTCACAGCTGCAAGGAAGCGGAGAAACCGGTTTCCCCAACAGCCAGGATATGTTTATCACCCTGGACCTAGAACCAGTAACCCCCGAACTCACCCAAGGCGTGCTCCCAGACCTTGAGGGCACACAGGGGACCTCTGGTGAGAGTGTACCTTTGTAAATATTACACATGGTTTAAAAGCAAGCGTGTTTAATGATTAATGATTAATTTGCCCTGGCAATCGCGGCCAGTACAGACGGACATTCAGAGGTGCCCGTTCCTGCTCTGCTGAACAGAAATATTCCCCGCTGTTAGCCATGCAGTGGGGGGGAGGGGTGAAGTGATCATCCCAGAGAATTGGGTGTGTGGGGGAGAGGAGTTAGTTGGGTTTGTGCTGCATGTTAACCCTGAAACCGCAGCCCCTCCTTTTACATTGCAAACCCATTTTAAATGGCCAACCCAACGGGTGCTTGGTATGGGAAATGGGGGCGCTGCTGTTTGAAACCATTCCCACATGTTAAGAAGGTTTAAAAAGCCAAAAGACTGTGTCTTACCATGGCTGCCTGCAAGCTGAAATCTGTGGCCTGGCACCGCGTGAGTGATCTCTCACACCAAACCGGCAAGCCCTCAATATAAGAGGAAAAATGCGACCTTGTAACAAAAGCACATGTGCTGTGTAATGTGAACAGCAAAATTTAACGTGAAAGAGTGTACCCATTGTTCTCTAAAATGTGTCTTTTTTAACCACCTCTCCCTTCTCCTCCACCAGCTGCAAATGTTTCTCCTTCACAGAGGCTAGTGAAGATTAGAAAGAGAAAATGTAGGACGCGTGATGACATGTTCACAGAGCTACAGATGTCCTCCCACGCTGACAGAGCACAGCAGAATGCGTGGAGGCAGTCAATGTCAGACTACAAAAAAGCACAATATGAACGAGAGGAGAGGTGGCGTGCTGAATCGCGGGATGAACAGAGCAAGTTGCGGGCTGAAGATGATAGGTGGCGTCAGGTTGCAGACAGAAGGCAAGAGTCGATGCTCCGGCTGCTGGAGCATCAAACTGATATGCTCCAGCGTATGGTTTAGCTGCAGGAAAGGCAGCAGGAGCAGAGACTGCCGCTACAGCCCCTGTGTAACCAACAGCCCTCCTCCCCAAGTTCCATAGCCTCCTCACCCAGACGCCCAAGAACACGGTGGGGGGGCCTCCAGCCACCCAGTCACTCCACCCCAGATGATTGCCCTAGCATCAGAACGCTGGCCTTCAATAAGAGTTAAAGTTTTAAACTGCAGTGTGTCCTTTTCCTTCCCTCCTCCCCCACCCATCCCAGGCTACCTTTGCAATTATCCCCCTAGTTGTGTGATGAATTAATAAGGAATGCATGAATGTGAAGTAACAATGACTTTATTGCCTCTGCAAGCGGTGCTCGAAGAGGGAAGGGGAGGGTGGGGTGGTTGGCTTACAGGGAAGTAGAGTGAACCGGGTGGGGGGTGGCGGAGGGTTCATCAAGGAGAAACAAACAGAAGTTTCACACCGTAGCCTGGCCAGTCAGAAAACTCGTTTTCAAAGCTTCTCTGATGCGCACCGCGCCATGCTGTGCTCCTCTAACCGCCCTGGTGTCTGGCTGCGCGTAATCAGCGGCCAGGCGATTTGCCTCAACCTCCCACCCCGCCATAAATGTCTCCCCCTTACTCTCACAGATATTGTGGAGCGTACAGCAAAAGCAGCAATAACAATGGGGATATTCTTTTCGCTAAGGTCTGAGCGAGTCAGTAAGCTGCGCCAGCGCGCTTTTAAACGTCCAAATGCACATTCCACCACCATTCGGCACTTGCTCAGCCTGTAGTTGAACAGGTCCTGACTCCTGTCCAGGCTGCCTGTGTACGGCTTCATGAGCCATGGCATTAAGGGGTAGGCTGGGTCCCCAAGGATCACGATAGGCATTTCAACATCCCCAACGGTTATTTTCTGGTCTGGGAAGAAAGTCCCTTCCACCAGCTTTCGAAACAGACCAGAGTGCCTGAAGACGCGAGCATCATGTACCTTTCCCGGCCATCCCACGTTGATGTTGGTGAAACATCCCTTGTGATCCACCAGGGCTTGCAGCAGCATTGAAAAGTACCCCTTGCGGTTTATGTACTCGGTGGCTTGGTGCTCCGGTGCCAAGATAGGGATATGGGTTCCGTCTATGGCCCCACCACAGTTTGGGAATCCCATTGCAGCAAAGCCATCCACTATGGCCTGCACGTTTCCCAGAGTCACTACCCTTGATATCACCAGGTCTTTCATTGCCCTGGCAACTTGGATCACAGCAGCCCCCACAGTAGATTTGCCCACTCCAAATTGATTCCCGACTGACCGGTAGCTGTCTGGCGTTGCAAGCTTCCACAGGGCTATCGCCACTCGCTTCTCAACTGTGAGGGCTGCTCTCATCCTGGTATTCTGGCACTTCAGGGCAGGGGAAAGCAAGTCACAAAGTTCCATGAAAGTGCCCTTACGCATGCGAAAGTTTCGCAGCCACTGGGAATCGTCCCACACCTGCAGCACAATGCGGTCCCACCAGTCTGTGCTTGTTTCCCGGGCCCAGAATCGGCGTTCCACGGCATGAACCTGCCCCAGGAACACCATGATTTCCACATTGCTGGGGCCTGTGCCTTGTGAGAGGTCTATGTCCATGTCAATTTCCTCATCACTCTCATCGCCGCGCTGCAATCGCCTCCTCGGCTGGTCCTGGTTTTGCTTTGGCATGTTCTGGCTCTGCATATACTCCAGGACAATGCGCGTGCTGTTCATAGTGCTCATAATTGCCGCGGTGATCTGAGCGGGCTCCATGATCCCAGTGCTAGCTATGGTGTCTGGTCTGAAAAAAGGCGCGAAACTAGTATCTGACGGACCAGGGGAGGGAGGGAGGGAGGGGCGAGTGGCGACATGGCGTACAGGTACAGGGAATTAAAATCAACAAAGGTGGCTGTGCATCAGGGAGAAACACAAACAACTGTCACACAGAATGGCCCCCCCAAAGATTGAACTCAAAAGCCTGGGTTTAGCAGGCCGTTGATTTGACGGAGGGAGGGAGAAGCAAATGAATACAGAACAAATCTATTTTTTACATCTTAAGACGACGGTGCAGCATGACTGATAGCCCTCGGCATCTTCTGGGTGCTTGGCAGCAAATACTGGGCACTTGGCAGTTAGTGTACTAAGACTGATAGCCACATTTTTCCTGTATGATGACGATGGCCTTCAGGCCTATTGCACGATCTGCTGCTCAGGGAAGACTCTGCTAATGTGCGATGATCCAATTTGTAATAGGTAAAGACTACGGGTAGGCCTGACGGTTACCAGTCGTAATACACCATCTACTGCCAAAAGGCAAGGGGCTGGTGCAATGCAGCCCCACGGCTGCCAGCACCCAGATCGCCGATGAAGGCTACCAGTCATGCTGCACCGTCTACCGCCAAAAGGCAGTTAGCTGCTGCTGCTGTGTAGCAATGCAGTCCCACGTCTGCCGGCACCCAGATGACATATGGTGACGGTGAGCTGAGCGGGCGCCATGCTTGCCATGGTATGTTGTCTGCACAGGTAACTCAGGTAAAAAGGCGCGAATCTATTGTCTGCCGTTGCTCTGACGGAGGAGGAGGGGCCTGACGACATGTACCCAGAACCCCCCGCGACACTGTTTTGCATCATTCGGGCATTGGGATCTCAACCCAGAATTCCAATGGGAGGCGGAGACTGCGGGAACTGTGGGATAGCTACCCATAGTGCAATGCTCCGGAAGTCGACGCTAGCCTCGGTACTGTGGACGCGGTCTGCCGACTAGAGCACTTAGAGCATTTTATGTGGGGACACACACAATCGGCTGTATACAACCGATTTCTATAAAACCGGCTTCTATTAATTCGACCTAATTTCGTAGTGTAGACATACCCTTAGTCTTCTCCCAAACTCCCCTTGCAAACTCCCACTCAAACTTCCCTGTTTATAGCTCTATTTGCTGGCTCCTGTGCTGCTGCAGCTGCTCCCCTCCTACCCATCCACAAAGAGGTCCTAATATCAAACTTTGAGAGGCTAAGGGCTTGTCTGTATGGACTAAGTTCACTTTACTCCTACTCCTAAAACATCTAAGTGGGCTTAAAACATACCCACACTAGCATCACTAAAAATAGCAATTTTAGATACAGGGGCCTGGGCTTCGGTGCAGGCTATACAAGCACACCAAGTATGCCTAGGTACATACACGCATTGTCAGCCCGCGCAGAAGTCCATGTTGCCACATCCACATTGTTATTTTTAGCCATCCTAGTGCAGGTAAAGCTAACATGGGTATATCTACCCAGACTGCAATCACACCTGGGATTGCTGCATGAATTGATTGATTGGCCTTAATTTTCATCGGTGTCCCCTTGTAGACATGCCCTAAGTCACGAAAAGCAACAGTAGAATGAGTTCTAATTGAAAACAATATGACTGGGAGTTTGGTGCTAAATGGATGTAGGGCAGGAAATGCATAACAGTGTGTCCATTTGAAGCTGCAGATTCAATTTAGGTAGACAAAACATAATTATCTGTATTGCAGGTTGATTAGTACATTTGAGATAGCACTCCTAGTGTTTCTCATCTAGATACTGATCCAGCACTGTCCTGTCAGTCAGGTCAGCTTTCCCAGGGGGAAAAACACTCTCAGGGGGGTGTTTTTTCACTCCTCTGAGCGAGAAAGTTGCAGCGCTGTAAATTGCCAGTGTAGACAAGCCCTAAGGAGGTCAACTTAAAGTGAAGCACTGAAATTAACATGTACTCGACCCTTCCTGCATTTATTCTTTTTCAATACATTTGTAGGAAATGGCAGAGCTGTAAAGATTTAGACCACTATGTAAGCATGCCTGAACAAAGACTGAAGCGCCAGTCATCAGGAAAATAAGATGCAAACTATTGAAGAAAAGCATAGTTTGCCATCTGGCTACAGCTGCCTGACTGCAAGTAGAAATAATGAGTAAATCCAATAGTCCTGACTGGTGGATGTGACAGCACAGTAAATACCTTGGGCTAGCTTCTTCCCCAGGTAATGCAGGGAGTGAGGGAGATGCAGACTGCACACTCTTGTATTAAGGATGGCTGCTGTGCTTGGAGATGGAAATTCACCTTTATGGGAGGCCAGGCAGCATTTGCACTGCTACCATGCACCAGAGACTCCCCCATGGGAAGGCAGCTTTAATCTCCATCTCTCTTTCACAGGAACCCTGACAATGAGGGCAGCAGTAGGAATATGCTGAGTCAGTGCATCCCCTCAACACCTATGCCATGCTCTCTCATGCAAGTGTTGCCCACTTTTCAATCTGAGTAAATCTGGCCCATTGTCTTCTACTATGTTTTAGTGGAACCCCATGTATCCCTACCCCCCTCCCTCCATTTCTCACCCCTCTGCGTTCCAATCAGGCTGTCTGAATGCCTGCAACAGACACATTGAGAGTAGGGTTGCCAACTTTCTAGTCGCATAAAACCAAACACCGCTGCCCTGACCCAAGGCCCCGCCCCTACCCAGCCCCTTCTCAGAGGCCCCGCCCCCCACTCACTGCATCCCCCCTCCCACCATTGCTCGCTCTCCCTCACTCACTTTCACTGTGCTGGGTCAGAGGGTTGGAGTGTGGGAGGGGGTGAAGCCAGAAATAAGGGTTCAGGGTGCAGGAGGGGGATCCAGGCTGGGGCAGGAAGTTGGGGTGCAGGAGGGGGTGAGGCCTCCAGCTGGGGGTGCAGGCTCTGAAGCGGGGTTGGGGATGAGGGGCTTGGGGTGCAAGAAGGGGCTCCAGGCTGGGGCAGGGGGTTGGGGTGCAGGAGGGGATATTGGGTGCAGGTTCCAGGACGGGTCTCAGGGCTGGGGCAGGGATGTGGGCTCTGGAAGGGAGTTAGGGTGCCGGGCGGCACCCCCTCCCACTGGCTTCACCCCCTCCCACACCCCAACCCACTTACCTCAGGCAGCTCCTGGTCAGCGGTGCAATGGGGCTAAGGTAGGCTCCCTGCCTGCCCTGGCTCCGTGCAGCTCCTGGAAGTGGCCAGCATATCCCTACAGCCCCTAGGCAGAGGGGGCTCCACGCACTGCCCATGCCCACAAGCAACACCCCCGCAGCTCCCATTGGCCACAGTTCCTGGATAATGGGAGCTGCGGAGCTGGCGCTGGGGGCAGTGCATGGAGCTTCCCCGATCATCCCTCCACCTAGGGGCCATAGGGACATGTCGGGAGCTGCGTGGAGACAGGGCAGTCAGGGAGCCTACCTTAGCCCCACTGCACTGCCAAGCAGACTTTTAACAGCCCGGTCAGCAGTGCTGACCAGAGCCACAGGATCCCTTTTTGACTGGGTGTTCCAGTCAAAAACCAGACGCCTGGCAACACTAATTGAGAGGGCAGCAGAGACCATCTCTCTATTCTCAGTTCATTCCAACACCACAGCAGTCCCAAGCAGATGGAAAGAACAATTGCAGGGAACGTACTGTTCAGCCCCTATGTCCCTGGACTGCAGCATACCCAGTGAATGCCCAAAGAATTTGGCTGGTAAACTTTAACAAGTCTCTACTAAGCATGTGTGAATTGAGATTTTTTTCCAGAGGTTTATAACCTGACTATATTTGGGTAAATTTTCAGAAGAATGGCGAAAGACATGTCCTTGACACCAGGGCACCCCCTTGCCAAATCTTAAGCCTTTGTTCCAAAAATGGAGGTTAGAGCTTCACAACAAAATGGTTGTATGATTTTTTTAAACACTGGCAAAGCAATATATTTTGGCTGAAACTTTCCAGAAAAAGTTGAACCTGATGCAGACACCTAGCATGGGAAATTTTAATCCAATCTGGCAAAACTATTAAAGCAACTGAAATCAGGGCCTTATAATGGAAAGTGTGGGGCAGCCTTAACTACGGGCAGTGCTACCAGTTTTATGAGATCTATAAAACAGTTATAAGATCATTAGTGGCTTCATGATGGGTTTATAATCAAGTCTCCTGCACAATTTGTGGCTTGCTTTAATACTAACACATTAATACCTATTCTGCCGTCATCAACAAACACAAGCACAAAAAATAAAATGCCCTTGCAACACCACCACCACTCTAGTACTTATTCATGTTCCCTGATCCTCCCACTCACCCCACCCTACCTAAACACAAATGAAGTGAAGATTTCTTAGTATGGAAATTCATTAATCTTAAATCAAGCCAAACAAACATTTTCCGCAACTCCCTCCTCCCCCAACAAAACACCAAATGTACTGTCTAATGACAATACCAAAGGCAGTACTAACATCTAGATGATTAATGAATGTTTTGAGCAGAAAACTGCATAAGAAATGCATGTTATATATTTATATATATTATCTGTTTGTCAAATCAAACGACAAATCAATACCACATCTGTGGATGTACACACTTCACATTTATTGCATTTGATTTTCTTATTTTAAATTCTGTCAGTTGATCATTAGAATACTAAAATGTAAAAAGACCTTATTTCACTATGAGTGATTTTCAAAAATAAATCTCATATGAAGGGGATATCAACAGCTCTTAGAACATACTTTGTCCAGGAGATCTGTATAAATGCTAATCTTTCCCTATTCCCTTCAAGTAAATATTTGGGAGGAAAAAAAAAAACATACTCATCTTATGAACTTAAAAATCTGCATGATGTTGCTATAGTCTTTGTCCACCCTTTCCCACCCTAATTTCCCCAACGTTTTATGACATCTGTTACAACACCTTGTCTTAACTTCCACTGTAAACTCTTCATCAGGGACAGTGGATGAAATCCGGAACCCAGTGAAGTCAACAGGAGTTTTGTCATTGCATTCAGTAAGGCTAGAGTTTCATCCCATTACCTTTTATCTGTCTGTGAAGTGCCAGGCATGTTTATGGTGCTATATAAATAATAGTAATAAAATATCAAGCATAATTTGTTCATCAAAATCAGCAGTCTGGAGCTCCTAAAGTGACAGACCAGAACCAAAGACCAAAAACTTGATTTTCATGCACAATCTACGTTGGGCTGAGCATTGAGGACATCCATACAGACTGCAGAGGAGGAACTCTCCTGCCACTGAAGACACAGAGCCACTTTATAAATGAAATAAAGACTAGCACAAGCTCATTTCAACCAGGGAATCTAAAGTACAGCAGTGTGACCAACACACCACACTAATACCCACTTTAAACCTATATTACAACCTCCCCTCCCCCCCACACACACACTCACAAGATAGACACCCTTAAACTAATCCAGTGGGGGACATCCTATATTCGATATCAAATTCAACTAGCATAGCTTCTCCAAAATAAACTAAATGCTCTTGCTGAACTGAATACTTGCCTGGAGACAACTGGGGAAATATGGCCTTTGGGGCAAAATCCAGCCAGGTCCTAGTAAAATTCAGCTGCCTCATTCTTGACCGAGTCATGGACAGTGATAGACGTCTTAAGCACTGAACTTGCTTTAAACATGAACCATAAAGAGAGGGTCCTGGTCATCAGAAGCCTTTAGCTCTTGAAGTAAGTCCTAGACAGGGGAGTATTTTATATTCAGAGGAGTGCATGACACAAAGCCCCAACAGATACAAATTTCAGTAAGTTAGAAAGATCTACAACTATAACCAGGGCCGGATTTCCTATTAGGCATAGCAGATATGTGCCTAGGTGTGCCTTACCGCTCTAAAACTGTGTGCAGCACAAAGGTCAGCTGTAGGCGAGAGGGGTGAAGGGGGGGAGGGGCGAAGATGCTGTGCCTAGGGGCGCGAGGTGTAAATCTACATCTATATCCAAGGACTCACATGGCTTTTTTTTAATCCTTTGAATGAGTGATATTTATATATCAAAGCTGAGCAACAAACTTCTGAAAAGGAGTAAAATATTAGCCTCTGTGCATAGCGCTAATACATAAATAAATTTTGTAGTACAGTCACCATTACGTTAAGCTCCACAGAAAATGCACATCTAGAGAAAGAAAAAGTTAATTTTAACAAGATAATCCATCCTACATTAAAATTAAGTAGATAATGTACATTTTTTTCTGCAAGACTTGCAGAGTGAGCACCATGGTAATGAGACTGACAGAAATGGAATTTTGCTTGACTCTCATTATTTAATAAATGTGGTTACTGAATGATTCATTCTCTAGTGCATTCACAATGAGAAAGGAAAACAGGAAATACGTTTTCTTCTCAACACTGTTAATCTAAACATGGACCTCCCCAAATCATAATGAAAACTCAAGATAATTATGATAATAAGGCGGCCTTTGGTGTTATCAGCAGAATCTTTTGATATTTAAAAGAAACTCATTATCTTTATTCAAAGACTAAACTAAAAACATCAACCTTCTGTTCTGATGCAAAAAGTCACACTCCAAGTAGCTAGAATGTAATAATCCACAAGGGAAAACTCAAAATCACCATTGATAATTCAATGCCATCAACACTTTGAATAAGGTTCATAATTGTCATTGGTCAGTCAATGTGATTTACAGTTGAACTACTGTGTGTGTTCAATCCAAGTACATACTCAGGGTCCCCGGCAGGCTTGAACTGGGGTGGCTAGTCAGTGCTGAATCCTGTGCCACCACATGTTAGTTACTATTGTTACTGGAGTTAGCTAGATTAAGCTAGCACAGCGCTAGAATCACACTGTAATCTGTAGTGTAGACATAACCTAAGGGGAGCTAGAGGTATGATTTCTAGCTTGCGTAGACACATGTGCACTTGCTTTGCTTGAGCTAAAGTGGTAAGGACAGCTGCCTGAGCATGCACCTGGGAATTTGGAAAGGGTTGCACTTGCCACTGCCCATGACAGTACAGCCACACTTCTATTTTTAGTGCGTAAGCTCTAGAAGAGCTAATATGTATTGTCTACCTGAGCTGGGAATCAGCTGCTTTGTAGACACAGCCTAAAAGGTCTCCTGGTGGCCTACTGTGCCACTGAGGGTCTGCACTGCCTCCAACACAAGTTTGTGTCTAAAAGACACAAAAAAATCCCCACTATATCTTCACTATATGGCCAAATCGTGTTTCCTTTACATCTGTGACAGCAGTCTCCAAATATAACAAATTGAAAACTGAGTTCTCAACTAGAAATGGAGTAATTTATAGCTAACCACCTTTAAAATGTTATTGAACAGATGCAGATGTATAATTTATGTTACTATTTCAATTGAATTAATATACCAAAAGAAAAGCATTGTGAACTTGAAAAGTTTCAGTTTACAAATACAAAGAGTATTTCATTATACGCTTTTTAGTGTTTTTATGAATTACCAGAGAGAAGGTTTGAAGAAGGTTTCCATTTGCAATGCAGCAGAAACCAAGTTGAAGAATAACTAATCTGTTGAGAGGAGCAGGATAAATGTAAATGATTAGGGTATGTCTACACTACGAAATTAGGTCGATTTTTAGGAAGCTATTTTACATAGTCGATTGTGTGTGTCCCCACTAAGTACCATAGCTAGCGTCGACTTTCAGAGCGTTGCACTGTGGGTAGCTATCCCACAGTTCCCACAGTCTCCGCTGCCCATTGGAATTCTGGGTTGAGCTCCCAATGCCTGATAGGGCAAAAAACATTGTTGCGGGTGGTTTTGGGTGCATGCTGTCAGTCGCCCCTCCCTCCGTGAAAGCAATGGCTGACAATCGTTTTGCGCCTTTTTTCCATGCAAATGCCATACTGCTTTCAGCAGATGGTGCAGTAGGACTGCTAACCGTCATCATCTATCCACCGCTTCCGCTGCAACTCTGCTCTCCTGGTGCCATGAATCCACCTCACAGGTCTCCAGTAAAGATTAGCACCCACAAAAAGGGGTCCTTCCTTACATGAATGTTGACACCAATTAAAGTTTAATACAAAAAAGAAAAGTTAGACAATCACAGTGAAATGAACAACAAAACTCGGGTATCTTTTTTAAGAGACAAAAAGGCTATCAGAGAGCTATAAAACCTTGAATTTGGAATGTGTCCACCCTCTACCTATGCCAATATTTTAAAAGAGAGGTACCTAAAGTAAAGCTCCAAAATCCTTGCTTAGGCACCTAAAAGATGTCCTGATTTTCAAAGGTGCTGAGCACCAGCACCTCCCATACGTAATGAAAGTATTTTCTACAGAGGACAAGGGGAGAAAAGGATTTTGTTTTATTAACTATGCCAGGTATCCAAAAATTTCATAGACTGGTCAGACCCACACAATGTACTATACCAAAGAGATAACACCAAATATCCTAAAGATGTATTTTTTTCTCTTATGCAGGATTTTTAAGGTAATCTCTAATTTTTATCCACAATCCGAGATAATCCAAAAGGAGTATGGGAGAAGGAGTTCGGCGCACAGGTGGTGTTCTCTTCGATGCTTCCGGTCAAGGGTAGGGGCCCATGCAGAGACAGATGCATCCTGGAGATGAATGCCTAGCTGCAAAAATGGTGTTGCCAGGAGGGCTTCAGATTCCTTGACCACAGGATGCTGTTCCAGGAAGAAGGGCTGCTAAGCAGAGATGGGGGTCCACCTATCAAGGAAGGGGAAGAACCTATTTGGATACAGACTGGCTAACCTAGTGAGGAGGGCTTGATACTAGGTTCGAAGGGGGCAGGTGAGCAAAGCCCACAGGTATGTCAAGAACATAGCAACCTGGGAGAAGGTTTGGAATTTGGGGCGAGCATGGGCTGTTATAGCAGGAATAAAGGAGAGACAAGACAGAACTCGGGGTTGGGGGGGAATCAAATCAGTATCTTAGATGTCTGTATACTAATGCAAGAAGTATGAGGAATTGTGGCAAATTGCCGGCACTAGTATGATAGGTCCCATGCTTTCTCTTCTTGTGGGGGGTTCAGGGCGCTGTTTCTCGCCCTTGAACTGGGGTATCAACTGTCCCACTAGTATCCCAAAGAAGGAGAGTGGAGACGAAGGGACCCGGGCCTGCCCTCTACTCCGAGTCCCAGCCCAGGGGCCCTAGGGATAGCGGCAAACCACTTGAACTAGCGATTCCTTCCCCTGGGCTACTTCCTTCTCCGGCCCTTTAGCTTGTGGGGCTTCCTGCCCTCTCTCAGCTTGAGCCAGGTTTCCCTTTACCTGGGGTCTTGGTCTTCTGGCCCACCACAGTATTTCTCCAAACTCTCCTCTGCTTCAACTCCTCCAAACTGCTCTCTGCTCCAACACCAAACCACTCTACTTCAACTCTTCCAAACTGCTCTCCTCCAAACTACTCTCTGCTCCAACTCCTCTCCCTGTCTGATTGAAGCAGGGGGGTTTTATCAGGTGACTGGCTTCAGGTGCTCTAATTAATCTATACCAACCTCTCTTCTACAGGGAATAAGGCTCTCATCATCCTGGGGCTTACATATCTCCCCTCTATCACTCTCCTGCTGCCCTCTGGCCATGCTGTATCACAGGAATAAGCAGGAAGAACTCAAAATGCTAATAAACACACACAACTATGACATAGTTGGCATCACAGAGACCTGGTGGAATGATACACATGACTGGAATATTGATATAGAAGGGTACAGCTTGCTAAGGAAGGACCGGAAAGGAAAAAAGGGAGGTGGTGTTGCCTTATATATTAAAAATATATTCACTTGGACCGAGATGGTCTCCTACAGACCATCTAACCAGGAAGTAGAGATAGATGAGGCTTTTTTTAAACAGCTAACAAAATCATCCAAAGCACAGGACTTGGTGGTTATGGCGGACTTCAACCATCCAGACATCTGTTGGGAAAATAACAAAGCAGGCCACCGATTATCCAGTAAGTTCTTGGAATGTACTGGAGACCATTTTTAATTTCAGAAAGTGGAGACAGCTACCAGGGGAGAGGCTGTTCTAGATTTGATTTTGACAAATAGGGAGGAACTGGTTGAGAATTTGAAAGTGGAAGGCAGCTTGGGTGAAAGTGAGCATGAAATGATAGAATTCATGATTCTAAGGAATGGTAGTAGTGAGAACTGCAAAATAAAGACAATGGATTTCAAGTAGGCAGACTTTAGCAAACTCAGGGAGTTGGTAGGTGAAGGACATAAATCCACACCGTGTAGAGGTCAAGCATAGGAGTTTATTACACAGCGCTGGCGGAGTGTCACCTTGCTTATTAGGCTCAGAGACACTGTCAATCAATTGATTACAATGGAATATATGGATTTTCCATGGGCGGGGGAAAGTGATGGGGTAGGCAGTTCCACACCCTGGTATAGGTTTTGCAGCAAGACAAGATAGCACAGTAGCCAATGGTTAACAGGTTACATAATATCTCCGCCCACGGTCTCAAGTTAGCAAGTTAACATTTAATTAATACTTTGATAAAATGTTGTTAGTATAAAATATATATGTTGAATTCTGATTGGGGGTCCATAGGAATGGAGAAACTCCTTTGATTGTCCAATAGGTACATTCCTAGGGGTTAAAGCAAAGAAACAGTGAAAGTATATGGCAATAAAGATTGTCTTCTGTGTGTCTTAAGGCAGGCATTGGTCCCTTGGAAGGGGAGGTGGGAGGATGCCATACCTTATACTGACATGTGCCAACTTTTCATAAACTCAAGGTTGGATCTGTGGTAAGAACGTATCCCTACAGAAGAAACTAACAACCGAAACAGGGCTTATTTGTTCAATTTGAAATGTAATTATTCAGTTATTGCTTCAACATGTGGCATTTCTACTGACCAAGCATATCTTAGCAAAGGCAATGTTATCTTGTTTATTCTGCTTTTCTCCTAGCTAATCACTATTTGCTAGGCCTCTGGTCTCTTGTCCAAACTCTGGACTTTGGGTCTGGAAAAGAGCTGGCACAATCCATATACCAGGTTGTTATATAAAATGCACATGGATTTTAACCTTTCAGTAGGGGAAGCAAGTCTAAGGGGAAAAACAATAGAAGAGAGTTGGCAGTTTTTCCAAAGAGACATTATTAAAGGCACAAGAGGAAACTATCTCGCTGCATAGGAAAGATAGGAAGGACAGCAAGAGACCACCCTGGCTTAACCAGGAGATCTCCAATGATCTAAAAATAAAAAAAAGAATCCTACAAAAAGTGGAAACTAGGTCAAATTACAAAGGATGAATATAAACAAATTACCCAAGTATGTAGGGACAAAATTAGAAAGGTCCAAGGCACAAACTGAGATCAAACTAGCTAGAGACAAAGGGTAACAAGAAAACATTCTACAAATACATTAGAAGCAACAGGAAAACCAAGGACAGGGTAGGCTCATTATTCAATGAGGGGCGGGGGGAAATAACAGAAAATGTGGAAATGGCAGAGGTGCTTAATGACTTCTTTGTTTCGGTTTTCACCAAGAAGGTTGGTGGTGATTGGACGTCTAACATAGTGAATGCCAGTGAAAATGAGGTAGGATCAGAAGAGGCTAAAATAGGGAAAGAACAAGTTAATTATTTGGACAAATTAGATGTCTTCAAGTCACCAGGGCCTGATAAATGATCCTAGAATACTCAAGAAGCTGACTGAGATGATATCTGAGCCATTAGTAATTAATTATCTTTGAAAAGTCATGGAAGATGGGAGAGATTCCAGAAGACTAGAAAATGACAAATATGGTGCCCATCTATAAAAAGGGAAATAAGGGCAACCCAGGAAATTGCAGACCAGTCAGCGTAACTTCTGTACCCAGAAAGATATAGAGCAAATAATTAAGCAATGAATTTGCAAACATCTAGGAGATAATAAGGTGATAAGTAACAGTCAGTACGAATTGTCAAAAACAAATCGTGTCAAACTAACCTTATAGCTTTCTTTGACAGGGTAACAAGCCTTGTGGATGGGGTGAAGCGGTAGAAGTGGTATATCTTGACTTCAGTAAAGCTTTTGATACTGTCTTGCATGACCTTCTCATCAGGGCCGGCTCCAGGCACCAGCGCAGCAAGCAGGTGCTTGGGGCGGTCAATGGGAAGGGGCGGCACATCCGGCTCTTCGGCAGCGGGTCCCTCAGTCCCTCTTGGAGGGAAGAACCTACCACTGAATTGCTGCCGAAGAATGAAGCGATCATGGCTTTTTTTTTTTTTTTTGCGCTGCTTGGGCCAGCAAAAACGCTGGAACCGGACCTTCTTCTCATAAACAAACTAGGGAAATGCAACCTAAATGGAGCTATTATAAGGTGGATGCAAAACTAGTTGGAAAACCATTCCCAGAGAGTAGTTATCAGTGGTTCACCATCATGCTGGAAGGGCATAACGAGTGGGGTCCCGCAGGGATTAGTTCTGGGTCCAGTTCTGTTCAATATCGTCATCAATGATTTAGATAATGGCATTGAGAGTACACTTATAAAGTTTGCGGATGATACCAAGCTGGGAGGGGTGGCAAGTGCTTTGGAGGATAGGATTAAAATTCATTTCTCCAGTTTGTCTAGATAATTTTGGTGTGAAGTAAACAGGATGAAATTCAATAAGGACAAATGCAAAGTACTCCACTTAGGACGGAACAATCAGTTGCACACATACAAAATGGGAAACGACCACCTAGGAAGGAGTACTGCAGAAAGGAGTCTGGGGGTCATAGTGGATCACAAGCTAAATACGAGTCAAAAGTGTAACACTGCAGCAAAAATAGCAAACATCATTCTGGGCTGTATTAGCAGGAATGTTGTAAGCAAGATACGAGAAGTAATTCTTCCACTCTACTCTGCTCTTATTAGACCTCAACTGGAGTATTGTGTCCAGTTCGGGTGCCACATTTCAGGAAGGATGTGGACAAATTGGAGAAAGTCCAGAGAAGAGCAACACAAATCACTGAAGGTCTAGAAAACATGACGTATGAGGAAAGATTGAAAAAAATGGGTTTGTTTGGAAAAGAGAAGACAGAGGGGACACGATGACAGTTTTCAAGTATGTAAAAGGTTGTTACAAGGAGGAGGAAGAAAAATTGTTTTTCTTAACCTCTGAGGATAGGACAAGCAGCAATGGGCTTAAATTGCAGCAAGGGAGGTTTAGGTTGGACATTAGGAAAAACTTCCCACTGTCAGGGTGGTTAAGCACTGGAATAAATTGCCTAGGGAAGTTGTGAAATCCATCATTGGAGATTATAAAGAGCACATTAGACAAACACTTGTCAGGAATGGTCCAGATAATTAGTCCGGCCACGAGTGCAGGGGACTGGACTAAGTGACCTCTCGAGGTCCCTTCCAGTTCTAGGATTATGTTTAGCTCCCATTAGGGCTATTTCTTCCACCTTTACTTTCTCCTCTATCCTAGCATATGAGCGCACATCCTATTCCCCCTAACTGGCTCTGGTTTGCTCACCCAGACTACTCCTCTGCCCTCACAATTTTTGTTTTTAAAACTATTGTTGCCCCTTGGTCCAACCAGCTAGCCAACATCCCATTCCTTGCTGGGTGATTTCCATTACAAGAAAAAAAACGATGAAGTCAGTTATTTCTTTGATGCAATCCTATTTCTTTACAAAGAATTGTACACAGGTTCTGTTTCTCTGAACACAGTAGGTACAACAACAGGTGTCCTTGTTTGTAAATCCAAGTCTGTTTTCCAGCCAGTCCTGTGCTCCATGGAGTTTTATCTCTGCTCCTTCTCAGGGCTATGCTACTAGCTGATTTATCTGTTTTTATTATAGATATCGGAATGCTTTCCTCGCCCTAAAGCACCACCGCTGCAGGAACAGGAGGGACATATCGCCGCTTCTGGAAGCTGCGCGGAGCCAAGTAGGGGGCCTGCTTGCCCCACTGTGCCACTGACAGGACTTTTAACGGCCTGGTTAGCAGTGCTGACCAAAGCCGCTAGGGTCCCTTTTCAACCAGGCGTTCTGGTCGAAAACCAGACTCCTGGCAACCCTACCCTTCACTTGCAATCAGTCCCAAGAAAACCCTTTTTATTCTTCCTTACTTTAGATGTTGCTCAGGCCTTCCCTTCAGGTCCAGTGCCTTCAGAGATGGCTTCTATTATTTCAGCTATCACTATACCAAGGGGCATTTAATTGTTCTCTCATTGGGCCCGAATGAAAGGTAGCTAACATGCTCAATAGCTTCAGTTAGGCCTGTGATTGCCCAGAGATCAAAGACACACTTGCTGGCAGCCACTAACACCCTCTAGCATAACATTAACTAAAAATTGCCCTGAATTCAGTACTCCACTTTCCCTCTCATGTGACCATATACGCTGTTAGAAAACCCTCTGGAGGCAACACTTCCTGTTAATGACTAATGAAGATAAAGGGGGACTCACCAACTAAGTGGTAGCAGCAGCAACCTCATATTAATGTTTGAAAATATTATTTGAATAGGAATGGGTTAGATCACTCATTTACTCTCTCTGCTGCCACTACATGAGATCAATTTAATTCCGCTAACAACTCCAATGGGAAAATACAAAAATAACAATCATATTATTGGAGAAAATGTTTTCAGAGGGCCAGACTCTTACTCTGACTCACATCAAGTAATAATGTATTATGTGTAAGCACATACTGGCATTGAGAATAGCAGAGCTACTTGAGAATAACAGAGCTTCTCGTACAGTAATATAGTATTCAATGTAATTAAGGGTGGTAGAAGTTGACACACAAAATTTTTACTGATGCTCTGATGGAATAAATGCAATACCTACCACGAAACTGAAATACTCATGAAAAAATGGAAAAGCCTTCTACCTTTTATTCTATAAACAGTTCATAAGCATTTAATATGGCAAGTAATTTTCAGATTTGTAATTATCCTGTTTTAGCGTATTGTCAATTTAGGTACTTATATGATCCCTATAAATGTAGCATCTGAATGCAATAAACATATTGTGGGCTGAAATCGGGCACTAAATCTAATCAAGGCACTAAAATCAGCCACTCAAATAACATCTTTTAAAAGGATTTAAAAAGTATTTAATTGTATGTTTCAATACTGTGATCATTTAAAAATATATTTTTTCCATATGTATCCAGCCATATATCCATTCATCTAGATGGAAACTGGCCTTTGTCTCCATTATCACCAGAAGTTACTATATTTTTTTCTTTGAGTGAAGGAAAGCCAGAGGCAGGAAGGATCAAAAATTTCCTGTGGACAAAGGCCAAAATTTTCAAACGTGAGTGCCTAAGGTTAGACACTAATTACAATAAATAGATTGATATTTTAGAACTAGTGAGCATGAGCACTGAATATTCTGCAGCTCAAAAAAAAAAAAAAGTTAGGCCATTGATCTGGATATCTAAATACCATATGGATTCTCCCCTAAGGAATGTAGCAAATCCACAGGACCAGATTTTATTCTAGAACTGTTTAATTGAATAAATCACTATGAAAAGGCAGATTTCCATCCAATTCTGAGTAGGGATATTGAGCAACAGAAGCCATCTACAAACACTGAAAATCATGCCAGCTATACACTGTGCACCACAGAGGTATGTTACAGTTTAAGTAATTATAAAATGTTAAATAGGATAAAATTTCCACATTTGTTCTACTACTTACTCTTACTAATGCAATATTTTCACTGCAATAGGTTATATCGGCACAAAAATGTATATTTAAAAATCTTTGTCAAAATCTTGGAACACAGAATCCTGCACCCATGCAAAAATCTCAAGGAAGTCAATAGGACTACAAACAGGTCAAGGGGGGGTCCTAGTTAGCAGACTCAATGCAAGATGCCCACATTATAAAAAGAAACAAGACAAACAACCAATGGGCAGCACTGTAAGGAGACTCAGGAAACAAATGAGCTTCTGGCTCGACTAGTGGTCAAAAGCAAATATTATTCCTCTGCTGAGATGGACAACAAGTCCAATAATTTTCGTCTGACAGCCTCCCGATCCTGCCAGGATGCAGCACCCTTCCCCGAATCCCACCTAGAAATTTAGACTTCTTAGCTTGAAATGAGTCAGACAAGCAACATGAGAAAGAGCCTAGAACAACAGTAATTTGAAGGATAGATATAGTTAATTCAGTGTTAAGAGCTTCTTTCTATTTTCCTCCCACAACTGATGCAGCTACCTGCTATGCTCATCACTGATATGATTAGGAGGAGATGAAAAGAGAAGTAAATCTAGCCCTGTTTTCTCCTGAGAATGCTAAGGAAAAGACCTACCTCCTTATCAAGAAGGCTTAAGCATGATTGCACCCAGGTCTAAGTGTCCCCATGGGACAAGATAGTAATATGATACTGCAGTCTGGGCACTGATTTAGGACTTGGAGGCCTTTTCTCTACCACAAAACTGCTATGTGGCTTTAGGCAAGTCAATTCATCTCTCTGTACCTCAGTTTCCCTTCCCATACTTGTGTGTATCGACTATTTAGACGGTAATCTTTTTAGGGAGGGGGTGATCTCTTAGCTGAATACAATGGGGCCCAATCTTGAATGGGACTTCCAGGCACTACTGTAATATAAATAATTAATAAAAATAATAATAGGGCATTTCAAACAGGAATTGGGCAAAACATTGTTTGACCCACCCAAATAGTCTGCTGCTGGATTCCTCTCAACTCTGCAACACAAACCTGATCTTCTCTGTACCCTGGTGATCTTGAGTGTTTTGTTTCCTGGTTTTGAGTTAGTTAGGTGGGCAGCCAATTGGATGAGGATGCAAGTTACAACAGCAGCTCCGCTCTAACAGGATGGCTGCTATATGACGTGGATCACTCAACTACTAATAGTAATGTTTATTAGATATGGCTTTTTCCTCTGATGTAAGTGCAAAGAATTTTCTATCTAGTTTAACAGAGTGTGTGGTTCCTGTCATATATAGTATATTTATGTATAGTTTTCATTGTGTATCTGTGCCATAGATCATTGCATCTGTGAATAATACTGCTGATTTCCCTGTTCTTAGTTTTTATTAAACTTAATCAGGGAGGCTACCTCACTAAGCTGTGATGGACTCCCTGTTGAGGTGGGAAGCACCAAAGTGGTGTGCCAGACTCTTTTTAAAATTATCTTGGGGGCTAATACTTTCAGATCATTATTTTTAGGTGAGGAACTCTTGGAGAGGAAGCATGGATGATGGAAAGAAGGTTGCACTGAAAAGGAAGACCTACCTTTAGACATCGACATTCTGATTTTGAGAAGCCCCCCTCTGAATACCAATTACCTTCAGGAGCAAAACTGGCTCAAAGAATCTGTTTTTTCACTGGGATAAGATTCCTCCCCAAAAGATCTGGAGAAGGAAATCTCACCCTCCTCCGAGCAAGAAGGTTCTTTAGCCTGATTTCTTTTCTTGGAGGTGTTTTAAATATTCTCTCTCTTGTGAAGGAAGGACTATTAAAATGGGACAAGGGCCTCAATAGGACAAATGAAACAGTACATCTTTAGCACCTTCCTGAATGGAGGGGGAAGAAAGAGGTAGGAAGACTACAAGTAGGGGGACTGACTGACTCATACCATTGGCCATACAAAGGGAGCTTGCTGTTGCTTCTGAGGTTGCCAGTGGGGTGTGAGGTAGTAGCAGGATTTGGGGACTTCCTTCCGGTATCTGAGTATTGCTGGGCTAAGGCAGAAACAGGAAAGCACCATCAGGAGAGAAATACTGCTCAGAGGCTTGAGCTGACAAGGTCTGTTTGCTGGAAGGGAGCAGAACAACTTTTGAAGTGGAGGGCCGAAGTCAATGAGTTTCAACTGAGAACAGAGGCTATGAAAGGTGCATAATTGCCACCTCAAGCTAATCAGAATCAAAGGGGCAAGGCTTGGCCTGCCTGTTTGAGTCTTCTGTTGGATGTTATTAGATATCTTGGTGGTTCCCAGCAGTGGCTCCTTTACAGATACCAGCTAAGTAGGACAAAGCCACTGGTCCTACACTCATGTATGAGAATGAGGAAGTGGGGAGAGGGGGGAAACTATCCTTCACCTTGTACATGTTCTTTCTCCTCATTTTCTAGCTATCTCTACCCACTCATCCTTATTTTCCAACTGCCTCATCCTAATGGTTCCTCTTCTCCCCCATACCCATCATTGCTTGGACCATCTCTGGTCCAAAGCCTCTTCAGGATGCGAGCCGTTGCTGTTGTGCTCATGCATGGCATTTCAGATCTGGCCTTTCAATAAGGAGCAAAGATCACTTCTGGTTCACACTGCTGCTGAGAGGCAGGTAGCTCAGTCCAGCAGTGCTGCTACATGGACAGATGACAGAAGCTGGGCTAGAAGAAGGGGCAGATGGGGGCTTACTTTTTAGCATACATGCAAATATTTTTCTCACATTTTCATTTTAAATTAAACTGCATGACCCATATCTATGTCAAATATCCCTGAAAATATTAATGCTATCCTAAAAATGCAACCTTCTACTTGCAGAAAGAAGGTGAACGACGATTACCTTATGCTTGAAGCATAGATTTCTTTACTCTCCTGTAGAGAAATTTTTTTTTACCCAGTGAGCATGCATTAATAGTATTCTTGAAGCAGATGATGATGTTACAACCAAGGTGACAGACAAGAAATTCTCTAGTTCAAACATAAACGAGTACTATCATCACTGTGGCATGTGACACTGTATGTGGGCAACTGGAGTTCTTACATTAATATAAATGGATATCCAGAGGAAAGTTAATATTTAATGTCACAGATCATTCTCAGGACAATGCAGGCAAGACAGAACGTTTTCAAGTCTAAATGGTGATAGTTGTAAAGTGAATAAGACAAAATGAATAAGAAGACTCTGCTATCAGAGCCTGTAGCTCACAGACTCTCCTTGTGGATGTTATCAAAACCAGAAATGCAGTCTTCTGACACAAAAGCAGAATGGGACTAGATGCCAGGTGGTCAAATGGTGGTCCCATTAAAGCCGCTAGGACTGTATTAAGGTGCCACAGAGGAACCGTCTCTTGGATTGGAAGAGTGAGGCAAAGGAGACTTTTTAAGAATTTTGGTTCCATGGCTTTGGAGAAGACTGATCTTCCCTGAATGGGAGGATGAAACACACTGATATCGTTGCCAAATATACTCTCAATGAGCTAAGCCCAAGGTCCAAGGACTGAAGATGCAGCAAATACTCCAAGATGTGCTGAGTGGCATCAGTTGAACTCTGTGGCCCAACAACCACACTGAAAACTGCTTCCATTTTGCCCAATAGGCCATGCTGGTAGAAGGATTTCTACTGCTGAGTAGGACTTGTTGAGCAGCCACCAAACACTGCCTCCTCATTCAGCCACGAAGCAGCCACGCCGTGGGGTGCAGGTAGCTGAGCATGGGATGTAAGGTGCAACTGTGATGCTATGTGACTACGTCGGGATGGAGAGGAAGGGGTATGGGAGGCTGAAATGACAGTGTGAGAAGATTGGAGAACCAGCACTGCCTCGGTCATGCTTGGGCAATGAGAATGAGCTTAGTCCAGTCTGCCTTCATCTTGAGGATGACCTGTGTCACGATCAGGATTGGGGGGAAAACATACAGGACATCTGACTGTCAACTGAGATGGAAAGTACCGGACTGAGGTCCCCTCGAGATCAGAACAGATGACATTTCCTGTTGTCCCTAATAGCAAACAGGTCAGTAGTTGGAATGGCCCAAGCTGCGAATATGACCAGGGAGGATACCTGTCTTCAGGAACCATCCATGACTCGAGGAAAAACTCCTGCTGACATGGTCTGCAAGATTATTTTGGACACTGGGCAAGTGGTTGCTTATTGGAGTGATACTCTCCTCGATCAGAACTGCCACATATTGATCACCTCTTGGCAGAGGACCCTGGAGGGCACCTCCCCCTTACCTGTTCACATAATACATTGCAATGCTATTGTTGGTAAGTATGAACCCCTGAGCCCCTTATACAGCCCAGAAAGGCATGACATGCTCACAGAGATGGCCCAAAGCTACAGCACGTTGATATGCAGTGAGGACTTTTGGTCTGACTACATATTTTCAGCAACCCCAGATGTGCTGCTCAGCGCATCAGAGAGGCACTGCTGACAACAGGCCTAGTTTATAAGGGCCAGACGAAGGAAACATGCTGACAAACATTCTCTGGAAGTGTCCACCACTGTTAGGAATCCAGGACCAGTGGTGGGAGATGGACCAATCCATGCAAAGAGTGAAGAGTTAGACAGTAAACTGTCCTGAGCCACATTTGAAGAGGGCTAAAAGGCAACCTTGCAAACTGGACCACTTGCATGCAGACATGTGGCCCAAGAACCTCAAGCACATCCAAACTGTTGTGGAATGCTCAGACTGCAGACTGAGACAAAGGTGGCGAATTGTTTTAAAATTGCCGGTTGGCAAACTTGTAGAATCTTATGAGGCTCCAATGAATTTGATATGTTGAGTAGGAACCAAAGTTTCTCTCACCCCATTGGATATTGCAATTCATAGTACACAGGTTTCACCCTTGAAACCTGTCCAGTCTCCTCTGTTGGAGTTTTCAGTCTTCTGAATGTCCTTGTTGCTTGCAGCATACGTGGGGAGGAAGAGAAAAGGCCAAGCCTGGGTCCACTGTGTTCTCTTTTATACCCTTAGTCCCGTGTGCTTGGAGAACACAAGTCCATGTCTGGCGGGCATTGCTGAGTCCCCAGGCAAAGTTGAGCAATTCCACTGGTGTTGCCTTGTCCAAGCATGTCATTGCATTGTGGTTCTGTTTCTGGACAATGGCTGTTGATGGCTGTTCAACACCTGCCCAGCCATTGGTTACTTTTCTTGTTGCTGCTGGAGAGCTAATATCTGACTGATTCTCCATCTTACAGCATGTTTTAGTGACAACCATACAGCACAATCACATAACTTCATATGCACTAAAGATATGCATATTTAGATAGAACAATGACTTTCAGCAGATCATAACCTTTCTCCTGATACCTCACATGGCATGCTTTATACGCAAGATCACAATGATATATAAATAAGGAATATAGAGATTACAGGATGCTCCTCCAAGGTATAGAATGTCACAAGAGTGATGTCTGTAACATTGCTCCAGATCAAGGAGTCAAAATGGGCACTTGAGGACTCTAAGGGTCTGAGCAGCCAATCGGACTCATCCGTAGCCCAGAATGAAGAGGGAACTGGCACCGACGGTGGAAATGGTACCGCCAGCAGAGTATGCCTCCGTCATTTCCCGTACCAGAAGCAGTATCGACCCCAAAGTCGGCAGCAGAACCAAGGAGACTCACAGTGCTAGAGTGGAGGATGGTGAGAGCCGCCACATAACATCGGTGGCACTGACAGCAGGGGTGATGAAGTTCCCAGTGCCAAGGAGGTCCCTTGTGCCGAGCCCAGCACCAGCCCCACTTCCACTGACTGTGAAAGGGAAACATCGGGGTGCAGTGGCAACAGAGCTACAGGTTCAGCAGCCTGCCCAGCCAATGGGGCTATAAACAATGCAGCCCTGGCAAAGTCCTGGACCAAGGGAGAGGTTGGAACAGAAAGGCACAGGAGGTCCATAGCCATTTAATACACCACTGGCGCATAAACAGCTGGTGCCAGCATGAATGGATGCCCTGAGGCCGGAACCAGAGTAGACGGTATGGGGTCTCTGACCTCTCTGTGCTGTACCAGGGAGCGGTTGATGGGACTTGCTCTATCCCATGCACTGGCATTCACACTGTGCCTGTCCACACACCTTCTGGAGGAGGCAGACAAGTCCCCATGCAACCTGGAGCACCCTCAATTGGCCTTATACAATCTTTTCCCCAGGGAGTGACTCCTCTGTCTCTCTGGAAAGGCACAGACTCCAGAGCATGAAATGGCAGCACTCTCTCAGAACCCAAGGGTGACCGCCTATCCAGTATAGACCTTGGGGCCAGAGCAGGCTGCGTGGCCTGTTCAAGCAGGTGCTGCTTTAGATGAAGATCCCTTGCCACCCTGAGTTTGTTTAATGAAGGATTTGCAATTTGAACACCGCTCCTTGATGTGGGCTTCACCTAAGCACAGTAAGTACCATGTGAGGGGATCCTTGTTGTGGATCGCTCCTTAACATGATGGACAATGTGTAAACCTTGGTGAGGACATCACCAGGGAAATACTTAACTGAAGCTAACTTTATACTAAGGATACTAATTAACTATATACAACTAGAAAAATCACTAAGTAATAGAAAGGTTGTGAGGTTAGGAACCAGAGCTCTGACTCCAGCCATGAGTGGTAAGAAGAATGGAGGTGGGATCAAGGCATTGCCACCTCATCTAGCCAGGGATGGGCTATGAGCATGAGGCGCGAGTGCTACCTCCTCCGGGTACTACCAGGCAAAATTCTCCGGCTCTGGTGCGCTGTGCATGCACACAACTATGTGGAATACACAGCTGCATCTACTCGAAGAAGAACAAAGCAGTGTCCACATAGACTGAAGGAAAATAGTACTAAGGAAATAGATTTCAGGGTCACAAGAAGTTATTATAAATACACTGTAAAATAAATGATATTTTATAAAATATGAAGAATACTTTTAAGTAAGTCTCTCAAAATAATCTCATGAAAATTTTGATTTATGATCACTGAAGCGTGGAAAAACACTACTGTCTCAGACAAGGAAACTTTTCTTTTTCAACAATATTAACCTTTCACTTTACATGTCTTAGTAGAGGTCTCTCTCTTTAAACACAACTACTTAACCACATGTTTTGTAAGAGTTTATATCAATCTCTAGATATTACTAAACATTTATAAAAGGAATGCCACCAATATAAAGTAGCTTCACAGAATTTACATTAAACCCAAACAGTGTTACATATATTTAAACAGGGATTTAAACATTTGCCATTATTTTATTGAAGTTCCCCCCCCCCACAAAAGTTACCTTGTTTTAGTTATTCCCACACAGTTATAGCCTCAAAGTTCTGCATCAAGAAAAATAGTAAGATGTTAGCCTCTCCATCCTAAAGATAGCCTATTTCCACCAAAGCATCTCAGCACATTATCTTTTTATTCTATACAAAACTGATACTAACAAACATTAAGAATGCAAAATTAAGCACTAAAGAAGTCAAGAAACGATAAGGCTAGGGTTAATTTTCAAAAAGATATTTTATCAGGAAAGAAAGATTAGGCTTTTGTTTTTAAAATTAAAACTTGTTTTCTGCTGAAAACGTTTGAAATCTGAAATATTCATTTAGGGCTTAATCCTACAAACACTTAAGCATGTCCTTAATTTAGTGCACTGAGTCATCCCACTGAAGTCAAATTTTAAATGTACTTATTTATAGTATTTAGTGATTGCATTTCACTCAAATTAGTCAACGAAAACAGACTAGTCAGTTTCAATTAATGATTCTCATGTATTAGCACAGAGCTAAAATATATTAATTGCAAATAATCCATGGAAATATTTACAGAAACAAAACTTTGTACTGAAGTAAAAATAAATCATGTAAATATTTATATTAAAATGAGATTTTGTACAACTTTGGGGCTTGATTCTGCTCCCATATGAATCACTCTAAAACCATTTATTTTAATGGATTTACACTTGATTAAGCTCCAAAGCATGTATGTGAGTACTTAAATCCATCCCTATTCAGCAAAGCCCTTACACACATGCCTACCATTAAGCATGTGCTTAAATTACATACTCTGCTGAACAGGGATAGAATGCTGGTGAGAGGAGAATCTGACCCTCTGTTGTTTCAGCCTGATCTTCTTGAAAGTATCCTTTTAATGCTACACATACTAGTGGGAGCATTTCTGTCCCTTAAGTTTATCTGAATTATTGTTTCACAGTATATCTTTTGAGTCTGAACACACATTATAATAAGTGGTATCATTTTACATTATTGAGGCAAAACGAAAATCATCTCCCATGGCGGTGGGTTTGAGGTAAATTTACCATTAACTCTAGTTGCTCCCACCATCTGGCAGACCCACAATGTAACCATTTTCCAAATCCATTAGGAAAAAGCCTTGCGAAATAATCACACTAAATTGAATATATTGGTTATTTTGGAAGGGGTTTGACCAAGGGAAGTATTATAAGTCATGCGTGTGATCACTATACTATTGCCAGAAGCAAAAAGTGTAGCATGTTTCATCAAGTAACTCAAAAGTTCTACACTGTTTTGGGACAGGAGGCTGGATGGGTAGGAAGGTAGAATTTTGCCAGTCTATGAAAGTCAGTTGGGACGAACAACAGTATTTCCTTCCATCATATTGCACATACAGGAAACATGAATATTCCATTTGCTAACATTAGGTGTTATTTTCAAAATTGAGAAGTCAACACTTCATTACATGCAGCTGCAAGTTGTTGGTTCTCTGACTAGAAAAAGAATGATGTTTTCCCCTGATTAACTGCTTTTATCATCTCTGATGATCAATTGTACCATTTACCAGCTAACTGCCATGATTAATGTTGGTGTTGTGTCTTCTTGTAGTTAGCTACATAAATACAGCTGCAAACTTTTCCTTCCAAGACTGATGTGGATTCGGTGTATTCAAGTTTGGGAAAGTGGAAGCATGCACAGTTCATATATACCATCTCTGCTTGGAAGATTTGAACAGCCTTACAGTGAAAATATTATGTGATAAAGTTCCTCCTCTCTCTTGGTGGGTCCTGTGCTTATTGGTGGATTTTCTTGCCTCAGAGATTCACCATGTGGGTTGGGGAACAGCCCAGAGACCTTCCCCTCTGGAAGAACCCACAGTCCAGGTCAATTGGGAGGTTTGGGGGAAACCTGGGCCCGCCCTCTACTCCGGGTTCCAGCCCAGGGCCCTGTGGACTGCAGCTGTCTATAGTGCCTCCTGTAACAGCTGCATGACAGCTACAACTCCCTGGGCTACTTCCCCATGGCCTCCTCCAAACACCTTCCTTATTCTCACCACAGGACCTTCCTCCTGGTGTCTGATAACACTTGTGCTCCTCAGTCCTCCAGCAGCACACCCTCTCACTCTCAGCTCCTTGCACCTCTTTCTCCCAGCTCCTCACACTCACACCACAAACTGAAGTGAGCTCCGTTTTAAAACCCAGGTGCCCTGATTAGCCTGCCTTAATTGATTCTAGCAGCTTCTCCTTAATTGGCTCCAGGCGTCCTAATTAGCCTGCCTGCCTTAACTGGTTCTAGCAGGTTCCTGATTACTCTAGTCCAGCCCCTGCTCTGGTCACTCAGGGAACAGAAAACTACTCATCCAGTGACCAGTATATTTGCCCTCTACCAGACTCCTGTACCCCACTGGTCTGGGTCTGTCACAATTAGTAGTAATTTAGTTTTGAATTCCAGGTTTACAACATGTTTATTAATAGGTTCCTGTAAACTGGTGTGGAATTCCGGTTCAAAAACTAATGAAGATGAAAAGGTAAAATTAAAAGTCAATTATTCTCCATCATGTAGTTTAACTACTCCATAAGAGTGAAATTAATTTCATCCACATAAAAGCCAAGTAATCAGACTTTATTTGAGTGAACTGCACAAGGGCTTAGACAAAAGGAGTGGAAAAGCAATTCACTCCTGCAAGCTAGGGCTTAGAGTGAGAAGCTACAGTGAAGCATTCCTGTGATCATTATTCAAACCTATGGATTGGAATAGCCCAGTAACACCTCTGTGCTCTTAGCCCAGGGTATGAGGACACCTGGCTATACGTAATTGTATGGCCCTTCTTGTGTACTGCCCCATCACCACCTTGATGGTAGGGTGACCAGATAGCAAGTGTGAAAAATCGGGACCAAGGTAGGGGGTAATTGGCGACTATATAAGAAAAAGCCCCAAATATCAGGACTGTCCCTATAAAATCGGGACATCTGGTCACCCTACCACCTTCTGTCCTGGCCTACACAAGGCTAATGCAGAGCATCTCTGCAGTGTGCAGCGAGTTCAGATGCTCTCTTGCATGGTTGCTTGATTAATGCCCCCATATTTCTAAAGGCCTACCAAAGGAATTAAACTTCTAAATTATAGAAGAAAAATAATTAAAAAATGTAATTATGATAGTTAGTTATAAGAATCTTGCTCACGCAAAAAGCAAGAAATTTGTACTCACATTTTAATTTCAAGTTTAAATAAAATAAGTTATGTTTTTATTCTAATGCATTTGATTCAGAGACTGAGTCAATTATATGGGCATCTTTCTACCTCATAGAACATCATAATATCTTGTTTTATGAACGTCAAGCACACTTTGCTAATGTACCTATACACCACGAGGAAGAATAGAGTGATAAGTTATTCTTGAAACAGAGAGCCATATTCAGATCAGTTACACTGGTGTAAATCTGAAGTAACACCATTGATTTAAATTGCATTACTCCAGATTTACACCACTGTAGCTGAGATCTGAATCTAGCCAGGCAAATTTAGACTGATCATGTGATGTGATCAATAAGTTTTTCTTGGAAAGATTCTTGACAATATTATTGTTGCTATTATATGTCCCACACAGCTCCTCAGTGTCTGACAGGGTCTATTTTGCAACAGAGTCAAAGTATTTTTTTAGACAGATTTTCATCAGACTCACTCCTCATAAAAGTCTGAATATACTATGTTCAGGTGGTCTGGTTTTCAATGGGAGCTGCAGATGCAGGTTTTGCACCACTGGAAGAAAAAAAAAATATATTAAACCGTGTATTCCTATAGTTCAATTTGCCCTGTAAAAATGTTTCCTTTTTTCTAAACTAGGGTGCCCAGTGCATGACCCAAATGCAACTTGTGAAGCACTAATATGTAGCCAGCAGCTGCAGACACACTGTATTTGCAAGACTATGACAAAAAAACTGATCAAGTAGAGTTTTTTAATGTATGTGCATTATTTACCTCAGAGAAACACATTTGGGCATATTTGTTCTTAGCCAAACATTACAACCTAACACTTAGGGCTTGCCTACATGGAGACACTTGAGAAAGTTAACCCAGTTAACTAAATCTCCTGTGTGGATGCTCTTATTCAGAAGTAAAGCGTCCACAGTTCACTTTAGCTGTAGCTTCTGAATGAAAGCATCCACACACAGGGTTAATACGGTTTAACTAATGCACTTTAAATTCACACCTTTAGTTCATTTGGGTTAACTTTCCTAAGTGTTCCCATACAGACAAGCCCTTAAAAACATTTTTAAGGCCAATAAGCCATTAGAAGTATTAGTACTGTACTTCATTCAACTACCAAAAACATAACTTACACGACACATACAAAACCACATTTATCAGCATATTCTTACCTCCACGATCCCGCGCTGCTAAATTTTGACCCCTTTTTAATGTAATGTCCAACTGGTACATTCCGGTATCAGCCAAGGGAAAATCTGCATTACTAGTTCCAATTGTATTTGTTCTCTGAAAGGCAAAAAAACCAACAAAATAACTATATAATACGTATGGCAGAATAAAGAACAAAAAATACATCCTAGAACTAAGGCTGCAGAACCCCAAGCCCACACAAAGTCCCTCTGACTTCAGTGGAACTCCTCACAGGGGCACCAATATGCACTCACATGGAGTTAATTACAGGTTTGTAGTCTAATGGAGTGAAGCCAGGCAGATACATTCACGAAGAGAGCTCTGAACTTCCCACCCAATCTAGACTGGTACAGAACAAGTAATGTATGTCACAGTAGTGGTGACTACAAAATAATCATTGTTAGTGGAAGCCCAGCTGGCTAATTCCTAACATATTATTATTAGCAAACTCTTAGCCTATGTCTACACTACTAGCTAGGGGTGAGATTCCCATCTTGCATACATATACTCATGCTAGCTCTCATTGAACTAGTGTGAATATAAGTAGCAGTGTAGCCACAGTAGCACAGGCAGTGGTGGCCCAGCTTAATCAATCCCCCCGAAACTGGTGGAAACATCCTTGGCATGTCTCCTATCACTGCCGGTGCTACCGTGGCTATGTACCAAAGTGGCAGGTTTGCCAAAATAAGAAAGGGGAATCTGAAGGGAATAAGAGGACAGGAAAGGAATGGAAGCATTCATACACAAAGTATTGAAGGAACACTCTGACCAAACTTTTAGTATTATTTATATAACACCACTGATGTCCATGGCATTTCAACAAATAGACTCTTTCTAGAAATATCAGTATAGGAACTGCAGGTGTTCTCCATACCATTCCGTCTTCATCTTGTCTGAATTCCAACAAGTTCTCTCTAATTACACCATCCAGGGGACAGCTTCCCAGAAAATATACAATCATTCTGAAAGCAGAGACCCTGGCTATATTTTCATAGCTTTTGCAAATTTCCTTTTATTTACAGCTGTCGAATAGTGACATGTCATATCTGTTATAAAATAAAATTAATGGAGCATAATTCTAATTTCACTTTGTCTGGTGTAAATCAGAAATAACTCCACTGAAGCCTATGGTGTTACACTGGTATGGGATCAGAAGCTGGTCCATAAAAGCATTATCTTCACAATTAAAAACTGCTAACCCCTAAAAAAAAAAAAAAATTGGCAGATAAATGGATCCCACTTTCACTTTAGACTATTCCCACTTGCACTGGGTTTCTGCTACTTAGAGAACAAACCAAACCAAAAAGAAACCAATGTAAGTTCCTCAGATGCCAACATCTGCTCCTTATAATAGGAGTTTCCACACCTGGGAAACCTAAAATCCTCGAGGATGGTGCAGCATGGTCCCCTCTCTATGACCAGCCAGCCAGGGAGAGCAAGATTATAGCCCACCTTATTTCTGCCTTCTTTGGGATGATTAACGCTCCAAAGTCACTGGTAGCAATCTAGCCCTCTGTGTAATCAGCCTTTGAAATAAATAATATTTTTCCTTTTCCCATTTTTACTTTAATTTTATTCTGTTCATTTTTTCATAATTTGTTTTGTTCCGATAGATACAGGAAAGGCTATTTTTCTTTTATCAGGGGGTAGCCATGTTAGTCTGTAGCCACAAAAACAACAAGGAGTCCGGTGGCACCTCAAAGACCAACAGATTTATTTGGGCATAAGCTTTTGTGGGTAAAAAACCCACTTCTTCAGAGGCATTATGCTCAAATAAATCTGTTAGTCTTTAAGGTGCCACCGGACTCCTTGTTATTTTTCTTGTGTTATTCAGGCGAATAACTACAGCTCAATTCCTGGAAGTTCCCGATTATTTCAAGAACTAGTAAATTCCCACATATATTAAAGCCTTAATTTTGACCTTTTATAATTTATGGATCCAATGAAGTAGTTAATGGATAAAAATGGTGTTGTTTCGACAGATCTCTCTTGGCTGGTAGCTGAGGGTTAGATTTTAGCATCAAAGCTCTGCTCTAAGTTCTTATGGGATTTTTTACACCAAAGTTAAAAAAATGTTATACTTGTACCATGTTGATAATTTGCCAGTAAAACTTTTCACATTGATTAGAAAATTCAAATGAATAAAGCAAATTAAAATAATGTTTGACCTAACTACATGGTCCAGTAAACACTATAAATTTGCAAAGCAAAACAAAGTGAAACTCATTTGTAACCATTTGATTCTGAAACAACTCTTCCTTTCAATATGCATATGGAGCCACTGAGGGTATTAGGAAGAGCTGGGTGTCATCAACATGCTTAAAGCACCTCAGCTCCCATCTCTTCACTAGCACTTGATCCAGGCAAGACAGTCAATTGCCTTGCCCAGTATTTGGATACGAATGGGGCATGGATAAGAATTAACAGACAGACTCAATATAGAGAAGATCATGGTGATGTTAGTTGGTTAGGGGAAACAAATGGAAAGCTGGTGAAGATAATACCAACTTTTCTGGTCGGGGAGCATGTAAGCCATTGAGTCACAAAGCTCCCAGCAGCAGAATTCCAGTGCCTTTCTTCAGGAATAGGATTATTTCCCAAAACTAAAACAATCCAGTATGAAAGCCCCTCCCAGGGCCAAAAAGAGGGTGAGGCATAACTGCTACACTCTGAGGCCTAATAGGATGTGGGGACGAGACACTCTACCATAGACTTGAGTAACCTAGACAAGACCATATAGACTAGCAATGCTTCCCCTGGCAATGAAGAGCCTGTGTGAGAACAAACAAAATCAGGAGCCTCCCAGGTTAAATAGGAGACACTACACAGCACATCTAGAAACCAAAGCTGGTGCAGAACTTGGCAACTCATTTGTTCAGGTCTCACCTGAAGAAGAGCTCTGTGTGAGCTCAAAAGCTTGTCTCTTTCACCAACAGAAGTTGGTCCAATAAAATATATTACCTCACCCACCTTGTGTCTCTAATATCCTGGGACCCACATGGCTACAACAACACTGCAAACAGTAAGTGGTAGAAAGTCGAGCCATTATCTCTGCATTAGGAGTGGTGCTTATTCAACTAAATGATTAAAAATGGAGACAAACTATAGATATGCTTAGCAAATGAACCACCTTTCCAATTATCTTTAACAAACATAAAAAATAGCAGTCAGAAAATGACTATTAGTACATAGGGATCACTGAAAGGCTGCTGTCTCCTTTGGAAAAATGTTAAGACAAACTTTATGACCAACAGATTACAAAACACTTCATAGCATAAGCGTTCCAGACAAAATCAGAAATAATACCCAGGGATTAAAAATCTTGCTATTGAAGTGTTTTACAAGGATTTTAAACTTACATTTAGGGATTTGTTTTAATCCACTATTTTATGTCTTGGGTCTTACTGAAATTTATGTCCAAATAAGTTGCTCCCTATGTACTCAGGACCATCCTAGCCTATAACACTGTAGCCAAAATGAAAGTCAGCATTCAATGGTTGAAAGGCAGCTTTCAGCCCTCGTGCCATTTGTTGCATACATAAAAAAACACAAATCAGGCGGTCTCAATTTGCAACAAGAAACCTGGGAAGTGTCCTTCAGAGACTAGAAGCTTCTCTGAATCTACTGGTTAATAGCGTCAACAATAATTTCTTAAAACTCCCACACTCCACCTTGTCACTTGAAGTGAGAAGTATTTTCTTCCACACAAGTATCCAAAATAGACACCCCAGAACCAGACCTATATCTTTATTGTGACATCTACCATTCCTTTAAGTTAGTACTGGAAGATAAAGCTAAGACATCTGAAGAAGCAGAGTCTGAAGGAAAATTTTGTCTTCCTCTCTAGCATCCTAGAATGTAGTGAGGGTCTTGAAATATATTATCTTCACTATGAAGTCAAATAAAAACATTGGAATGGCAGATAGCAGAAGGCCTTTACACATTCTATGAAACAGAAGACATTAATCATTAAGTGTTTAAGCTCTCAGACAACTAGAAATCCTCTAAGGGAAACAATGCTTGAACAACTACTTTTCAGCTGTATACTGCACTTTGAAATTGCTTTGTTATGTTGGTAGTTTGTCTCATTCTATTTAGGAATAATCTTGTTAGCTAAATGATATTACAGTTCTTGGATCCAACTTAATTCACAATGAAAATATGGATGAATTTTTCTCTCAAAAGAAAACAGTTTATTTAGCTAATACAACCATCATTGCCCTAGAACTCTGAAATAGAATAAAAATTGTACAGAAACATGAGCATGATGAAAAGAAGATGTCTGATTAAAAAGATCAGGAGAGATATATCAATTATAACAGTATTTTATGTTTAGAAGACATTGCATTAAACTCTCTTGATCAGTGCTTTTATCAAATCAGTGAGAGTGCTGCTTTAATTTTCAGTTAAAACTCTAAACCGGCAGTACATTTTTCAATAGTCTAAATTTAAAATAAATGGATCTTCAGTTATAACTTGTTACTGACTCGTGACATTTTTAAATGAATTTTCTTACATGTCCTAAAAATGCATAATTTCAGTGAGTTTTGTCTAAATTCACAAGCAAAAACCTTTAGTTAGCGTTAGTTAAGATTGCTGTGAATAATAAACTGAATCATAAAAAAATGGGAAATACAAAATTAAGGATTAAAAAGTATTAAAAGGTTTCAAAGTCAAGCACTCTTAAGTTAGGATATGCCAGAATGAATGTTGCCCACGCAACCTTAATTCAGCCCCCATTATGATACAGCCTTTAATTACATGCAGAAGTGACTATCTGAAAAGTTTGGTGTAAGTGACGGCATCACATAGGAACTCAGTGGCAAAGAGACAGACAGACTGCATCTCCATAGGGGCATTCAACTGCCTTAACCATAAGATTGATACTCCTTTCTCTCACTGCAACCCCCTGCCTCTTTCACTACAAATCTTCAAACTTCAGGTGAGCCAAGGTTCCTATAGACAACAGCTTACTTCACTACACAATGCTGAGTAGATCTGCCCTGTGCACTGAATGAACCAGGGGTCCTTTTGAAGATGATAAACAACTACCCTTTGAAAAGAAACACCATAACTTATTCCAGTACAAATGGCTATTAGTGAAGATGGTCACCATGCTCTGGGTGACCCTAAACCTCTGACTGCCAGAAGCTTGGACTGAATGACAAAATTGCCCTGTTGTGTTCATTCCTTCTGAAGCATCTGGTGCCAGACACTGTCAGAGACAGAATACTGAGCTAGATGAACTATTGATCTGACCCAGTATGACTGTTCTTATATAAAATTTGAAAAAATTTACTCCTTCTCACCTCTAGTTATGGAAGAAATTATGCCCCCTTTTTTTTAATGTATATATCCACCTACTTCATCCGTCACTAGAGCTAGTTGAAATTTTTCTAACCTAACCTTTTTAAAAAATAAAATGTCAGGTTTTTTGTTTGTTTGTTTGTTTCAATACCACTTGTTTTCTATTATAGCTATCTTCAAACATCATCCTTCTGAGGTAAGATCTTGAATCTAGAGCTGGCTAGAAAATGAAATCCCTTTTCATGAAAAATTTATCATTTTTGAGGATGGGGGAAAGTCATCCTGACCCAGGACAAAACTTAAAAAAAAAAAAATAAAAAAAAATTTTCATGGAAAGAGTTTAAGAAAAAATTCCATTTATGGAAAACAAAACAAAAAAAGCGGGGGGCGGAGGGAAAGGGGGTTGTCTTCCTGGCTCCCTGCCTGAAAGGCTTTCCAACCTGACTGCCAGAGAGTCAGGGAGCTTGCACACTCAGCCTCCTACCATGGGAAGATCTGCAGCTGGGAAGGCAGTGGGAGGAAAAGGAAGGCAGGGGTTCTCTGTCTCTCCTGGAGCTGGAGGGGAAGCAGAATTGTGCCTAGGGATCATTCCCAGTCCAGCTCCCAGAGCTGGCGGGGGAAGCGGGGGTGGAACGGGAGGGGGAAGGGAGTGGGTGGCAGAGTGCCTGGGCAATCAGCCTCACCAATCCTCTAGGAAAGCTTCTGTCAGTTTCACTTCACATGCGGACAGTCGGGGAGCTGTAAACTCAACTTTCCTGATGAAAAGTCAAAATTTGGGACAAAATTTAAAATTTCAGAAAAGGCATTTTTCAACAGAAAAACATTCATTCAGGTGAAAAAAATTGTTCTTGATAGTTGGAGGCCATTGCTGAGGATGAATACTGACTTCCCTGGCACCAAGTGTCTGACTGCGCTGAATCCAAGATACTCCAGAATTCGTATCACTCTGTGTGTTTCCCTCATCTTTACCTCTCTGTAGAGCCCTGGTCAGAAAAACTGTCAGGATGAGATAAGTGAATTTTCTTCTTCCCTTCCTTTTGCCTTGAGCTTTTCTCAGCCTGTTTCTCTCAGTGAATCTTGCAGAGGGCACTGGCTGGATATTAGACAAACACATTAATGAACCAAAACTGTTAGTCTAAAAATCTGAAATAAAGTTTGGAATTTTCTTCAAAAAGCTCTGCAGCCAGGGAGGACTGGCTGAGCCACCAGTTGCTGCAAAGGCAAAAAAAGAAAAAAAAAAAGGAAAGGAACTTCAGGAAGTAGGGAATTTCCTTGGTGCCAGCAAATGACAAATTTTTACCCCCAAGCTGCATGCAGTTTGCAGTACCACCCCTGTAACAAACCTGTGGACCTTAGCACAAAAAAGGCTGATTTGCAGACCCATATATGTACAAAATGTTTGTCTTCAAGAATCCTAGTGTGTTCTTGGTCATGACAATCACTGAGGTCATTGTCTGCTGAGGAGTTTCTGTTTAATGCAGCTGACACATTTTAATCTATTTCAGCTTGTGAATTCTGATCCTTATCTATTTAAGTGTTACACCACATTTGAGCTTTTACAGATAGGGAATTGCTCCCTTTTTGCTTATATATGATAGAAAGCTCATTTATTTATCCTAAAGAATTTCTAGAGAAACTGCAGGACTCAGTCTGCAGTTTTATACCATAGCATGTACTTTGTTGCTCAGGGAGCTTCTCGCTCTCTCTCTCTCTCTCCTCTACCAGAGCCCATGATATTCATCCAGGTAAAGCAAAGGATGGAAGTTTCACCTCCTGAGTTTAAAGTGTTTTACCCAGATCTCCAAATTTGCAACATATTGTGCCATCTAATGAGCAATTGGATGACATGTCTTTAACAATTCAATGCCTTTACTATAACAACAGTACACTAAAATGTTTTTATTATAATAAAGGATGTGAAGAAAATAAAAAGACTAAGCTAGTGGACTGTTAGTCTTATCCTAGCAGCAAAGAGCTTGCTTCAATAATACAGTCAAACAGCTTTTAGGGCCATTTCACATTAGAGAAAACAATATCCTACTTCCAACATGCCATGTATTCACTGGACAAATGCTGTTAAATTGAAACACGGGGAAAATGTACTTTTCAAATTTTGAAGCAGACAACTGAAGTTGCTGCTACATGCAAACTATGTCATCATTTAAAAAGCGTGTTAAGGACAATCAAAACACAGTGAGTCTGATTCTGAGCTCAATTACACCAGTGAAGTTAGGAGTTACATCTGTTGATACTGATGGAATTATACCAAAGTACAGCAAAATCAGAATTCAGACCATTATTTTGAGATATCTCCTTACAACCCATTTGAGAGCGGTTTCCAAGACCACACATTGGTTCAATGGCCCACAGGATCTTTATTGTTCTGTCCATCAACATTTCTGTCCCTCTTTATGTGGCCATGAACACAGGCATTCTTCTTCAAGGCCCTTGCCTTGATGTCCCTAGCCTCTGTTTGTCAGAGGGTGGAGATAAATGGCAGGAGAGAGATCACTTGATCATTACCTGTTAGGTTCACTCCTTCTGGGGCACCTGGCATTGGCCACAGTCGGTAGACAGGATACTGGGCTGGATGGACCTTTGGTCTGACCCAATATGGCCATTCTTATGTTCTTAATATTTCAAATATTTGCCCATCTAAAGAACTTGAGTAACATAGTTAATCTGCTGCAACCTACATCTGACCTCCAAAAATGAATTCCTTCCAAAATAAAAGGCTCATATACTGCAAAAAGTGCTTACACATCAGAGGAATGTGTCTTTAAAGAAGTTAATAGGATATTTACAAGCTCATATGGAGAAATATGAAATCATGTTGCCATGCATACACATATCTACGTGTATGTATCAGTAGTAGCTGACATAGTGAGCCAGGTCCTCAGCTGGTGCAAGTCAGCACAGCTCCATTGAAGCAGGCTCAGATGCAGGTCTGTGGCACTATGAAGGAATAAGTGATACCCCTCTCTTAAGGTCAGAGGCCTGGGAGCTGGCCTGGCTGTCTAATTAGTCACACCCCATGGCACCTGAGAAAGAGGTGGACCTTAATTAGCAGACCCTTATATAGATAGATCAGCAAGAAATGGCTGAGGGAGGAGGAAATGCAATACCCTCCAGGAAATTGAGGGGTCAGAGGCAGTGTCTCAATGGACTGCTACTGAAGTTACTGTTGAGAGGAATTGCTCCAGAAAACCAAATAGACAAAAGGGGAGACTGGCTGGGAACTCTGTATTGCTGAGGCTGAGGCAAAAGCCAGCAAATCTGGTTACCGGAACTACAGGTAGTTCCTGTAACTGAAGAGACTAGTTTGGGGAAAGGATTGCTATTCTTGCACAGACTTTGAAGAAAGAATCTGCAAGGGTTATTATGTTGTCCTACGAAGGCTCAGTTAAAGAAGCTACCTAAACTGACAAATAGCTTCCCTGGATTCCTTGAGAAAGCTCAGTCAAATTAACTAGGGTTACCATATGTCTGGATTTTCCTGGATATGTCCGGCTTTTTGGTCCTCAAATCCCTGTCCGGGGGGGAATAGCCAAAAAGCCGGACATGTCCAGGAAAATAGGGAGGGGTCTTGGGGCTTGGGTCCGGGCTGGAGCCGCTGGGGCCGGAGTCGGAGCCGCTGGGGCCGGTGCCGCTCGACCAGGGCCAGTGCCGGGCCCCCGAGCCGCTCGAACAGGGCCGGGCCCCGAGCCGCTCGGCCGGAACCAGGGCCCGAGCCGAGCTGGGCCCGAGCCGCTGGGACTGGGGCAGGAGGTGCTCGGCCGCCAGCCGGAGCTGCTCGGCTGGGGCCGAGGCCAATGCCCCGGGGCCCGAGCCGAGCTGAAGTTGCTAGGGCTGGGGGTGCTCGGCCGGGGCTGGGGGTGCTTAGCCGGAACTAGGACCGGCGCCCCAGGGCCCGAGCTGAGCCAGGCCGGAGACGCCGGGGCCAGAGCCTCTTGGCTGGGGCCGGCCGGCCGGGGGGGCCGGACTGGGCTGCGCCTCCTCGCACCCGCCACCGCCCCAGCCCCCGCTTACCTGCTGCCTCCCTGTTTCAGGCTTCCCGCGAACATTTGATTCGCGGGAAGCAGTGGGGGGGGGGGAGGAGCAGGGGGGCAGGGCCGGGACAGGGCTGGGGGTGGAGTTGGGGCGGGGCCGGGGCCCCGTGGAGTGTCCTTTTTTTTAATTAAAATATGGTAACCCTAAAATTAATCCCAGGGAGTGGGCTGACCCAGCAGAACAAAGTGTAGTCCAATAAGAGAAGGTAATTATCAAATAGGCCTAAGCCTTTACATGCAAAAAAGTCACAGTCTAAATCTGAGTGCACGGAGAATCAGGCCCTCTCTGTCAATATACAACACTGAGTGGGACTTTGTTTTGTTAAAATTTTCAGGAAGGATGTTGTGGTTAAGAAAGAATTAAAATAACTGTGTAAAACCATGTTTAACTGTGCTATGAAAAAAGTCTTAAAAACAAACCATCAAAATTAAAATATAACTGATGGTTAACTCTCGAGACAACCTGCCATATTTTAATTTGGGTGTCTGTAGTAAATATTGGTTTCTATTTTTGAGTGAAAAGTAAGAGCTTCAAAAGTGTTTATTTTCCACATTACACTAATCACTTTTGATCCCCGGCCAGAACTTCCTCCTGCAACCCAAATACTCAGATGTATGGATAATATTAACAATTGTAATTGGTGTGTGAGACATTTCAGCATGCAGTGCTCCATTTTATTTTATTTTTTGTTTCAGCTGAAGTACTAACCCAACTTACCAGCAAGGGAAACCAAGTCAACAGCAACATTACTACAGCAACCAGATAAGGCTCAGCCACATGCCCCCATTCCTGGAATGCCCTCTAAAACTAGAAACAGTTTATCAAGCCACCACCCTTTTCTCATTCAAACCCCTTCTAAAACCCCACTTCTTCAACATGACCTATACAGAGTGAGATAATAAAATGTATAAAAAGAAAATTAAAAAAGAAAGAACCAACAAGGAACACACTTTAAATAAGTCACCACAAAATCCTATTATTTCAACTCTTGTCCTACCTCTCTCCTTTCCCATATTTTGTTTACTATTCTCATTTGCTGTGTCATGCCAGAATTTAAGCCCCACACCTGAAATCTGTTGCATAAAAATCAACTGTTGCAATCGTGCAAAGCCCCACTGAAGTCAGTGAGAGTCTTCATGGGCATAGCAGTCCACCCATGCTCAACAAATTGCAGGACTGGGGCCCTAGATTGTAAACTTTTCAGGGAAGCCATGTCTTTATGGGCTAATGATTGTCATTTTAGGAGGAAGTGATTTACATGTTATGCCATTTTAAACATACTGTACTCTGGAAACTCCTGATGGATGTACCTTTGAAAATTCTTCTTCATCTGCCAAATAGATTTACAAAAAACTGCCTCAAACAAGATAATGTACTTCTCTCTCTGTGCCAACAAAAACAACTTCATAACACATTTAATTAGTTTCTTTAATGAATTCCACAGCCTGAAAGCAGTCATATTTGTTATCCTCCCTCAAACTTCCATCATCTTCTGTTTCAATTATCAAGAAAATGTTTTATAATTTATGTATAACAAAGTCACATTGTTTCAGCAGATGATGCCCTATCCCTCTAACAATACCAATCAACAGCTCTTATTCTAAGAAGCTGTGCTACAATAATCTTTATTGTTTTAGAAAACAAACAAATGACTTTTAGTTAGAAAAAAATCGTGTAGGAAGCTTGCACTTACTTCCCAGTCCCAGAAACCACAGAGAGCAAAAAGCAGCCCCACAGCCCACTGTCCCAATATCTTCCACTGTACTCAAGGACAACAGAAAAACACATTTGCTGAAAGTTTTACTAAAATGATCAACAGTTAAATAATTGGATAATAAATAGTTAAGGTTATCACTAAGTTTCATAATTAACACTTAGGTTAATGAGGGCAATTCACACATCTATTAGTGTTTCAGAAAGACCATTCTGTATCAGATTATACTAGTTTTAAATTTGAAAAAAAAATTATGTTTTGCAGAAAACCTCTAAAAAAAATGAAAGCTTAGATTTTCCTGCACATTTCTGCAGCAAAAGGTGGATTCTGTAGCCAGTTCCACAAATGCAGAATTACAGAGTAAGTGCGGCCCTGATGATAGACTCCTTTACCAGTGAAAATCACAATAAACCTCACTGCACAGTTCTTAGAGGGATTTATTCTCTTCTGATGTAATCTAAAACAGTTATTGTACTGATCAAAGTACATCTTTTTAGAAACTGACAGTTATATCAAAATACAGTTACAATGGTATAAAGGTGCTAATATGACCACATCCACATTAAAAGGCTGCAACAATTTAATGACATCAGTTTCCAAACAGATAGTTAAATAGGTACAAAAACAAACAAAAACAAAAAACACCGCAACCCTGACTAGACCAGCCCACAGTGCAGCGCTAAAAGGCAAAATACCTAGTTTGTGTCCATTTGTCTCAGTGAATGAGAGATCTGCCACTAACAGGAAAATATCTGTATCATAGGCCTGGTCTACACTAACACCCCAATTCGATCTAAGGTACGCA
>NW_020664420.1:52253731-52255100 GCF_002925995.2 Terrapene triunguis
CGATTGCCAGCCGTCGAACTACCGCGGTAGTGTAGACAAGCCCATAGTCACAGTGCTTATGAGATCCCATTATTTAGACACTACATAACAATGAAGTTTCATCACTATCAATTGAAAGGCCCCCTTGAGCATTCATTAAAAGGTTCAGGCAGCATTCTAAGTGCTAACAGCTTCAGATGGAGACAGTTGGGAGAAATCTCAAAGTAAGACACTTCAACACTATAATAATAAACAATGAGCACCAGGCATTACTTAGGTTTTTATCTGAGGAGGTAGGAGCAAGCATTCTGAATCTGTTTCACCAGAAACCTGTGAAGAATTTTGAGCTCTTCTAGTAAACTAAAATCTCAGACCTTAGATGATCAGGGTGAAGTCCTGACTCCACTGAAGTCAATGGGAGTTTTACCTCTGAACTTTAGTGCGGCCAGGATTTCATCCTAGATGGCTCAGTGTAGCTTTTTTTAGTTCCATCATGTTAGTATGATTTTCTGAGCTGAAAACAAACAATGCAGGAATGATTTCAAACGAAGCAAAATGGAGTGTTTGACAATATCATCATTAGTAAGGTGGTATAAAGTACAGAAGCCATCAAGGTATTTGGCATTAGTTTCTATTAATTCAAAATACAGCTGTCCAAAAGGAAAGAAAAGGTGCTAGAATCAGTTTGAATTGAATGTAGGGCAAAAAAAAAAAACCTCTTGAAACACAGATTTAAAAAAGTACAAACAGGAGGGACTTCTAGAATTATCTATATACCCTCACACTTCCAAAAGTTGGAGTTATCAACAGATGAAATTTGGATAGATGCAAACTCTTATGTAAATTTGTATGTCTCCTTTGCTGGTTTTCATCCTTTGGGATGAACCCAAGAAACTGCCAATTATCTAGGGTTATCTGTACACCCAGGCCCTTATACCCTAGCTTGCCCCATTTCACTTTTTTGAAGGGGGGGGAGGAGAGAGATATGCTGCCTGGAAACTTTTGAGTAGGCATTAATGTCAGCTATCAAATAGCACTTGATGGCGATCAGAACTATATTTAACAATTCAGGCTTACATAAACATACACTGTTTCCAAACAAGTATTTTATAGAGAATAAAACCTAAGTGGTTAATCACATTTTTTCTAGCTCACTGCAATTCTGATATGAAATACTAATAAAAAAGCACAAATTATTTTAACTATGATCCCTTCCCTAGCTTACGGATGTGGGGTGGCATTTTCCCCTGGCAAACCACTCACTGGTGTTTTCTACTTAACTTTCAGTTTTACTAGGTAATCCAGGAAGTCATAACGCATGTGTGCATACGTTCTACTTGATGTAAAAAGATTTCAGAGTAGCAGCCGTGTTAGTCTGTATCCGCAAAAA
>NW_020664420.1:52255200-52316033 GCF_002925995.2 Terrapene triunguis
TAAAAAGATTGTTTCTTTGTCTGTAGCTGTCTGATCAGTTTCTCTGCTACACTGTTTACTGACATGAGGGTTTTTTTTGTTTGTTTGTTTTTGTCTCTTCAGGGTAGCCATTGTGTACTATGCCCCAGGCTCACATACAGATCTTACAAAAACAACAAGGAGTCTGGTGGCACCTTAAAGACTAACAGATTTATTTGGGCATAAGCTTTCGTGGGTAAAAACCTCACTTCTTCGAATGCATAGAGTGAAAGTTACAGATGCAGGCATTATATACTGACACATGGAGAGCAGGGAGTTACTTCGCAAGTGGAGAACCAGTGTTGACAGGGCCAATTCAATCAGGGTGGATGTAGTCCACTCCCAATAATAGATGAGGAGGTGTCAATTCCAGGAGAGGAAAAGCTGCTTCTGTAATGAGCCAGCCACTCCCAGTCCCTATTCAAGCCCAGATTAATGGTGTTAAATTTGCAAATGAATTTTAGTTCTGCTGTTTCTCTTTGAAGTCTGTTTCTGAAGTTTTTTTGTTCAATGATAGTGACTTTTAAATCTGTAATAGAATGACCAGGGAGATTGAAGTGTTCACTTACTGGCTTGTGTATGTTACCATTCCTGATGTCCGATTTGTGTCCATTTATTCTTTTGCGGAGGGACTGTCCAATTTGGCCAATGTACATGGCAGAGGGGCATTGCTGGCACATGATGGCATATATAACATTAGTGGATGTGCAGGTGAATGAGCCCTTGATGGTGTGGCTGATGTGGTTGGGTCCTCTGATGGTGTCGCCAGAGTAGATATGGGGACAGAGTAGGCAACGAGGTTTGCTACAGGGATTGGTTCCTGGGATGATGTTTCTGTGGTGTGGTGTGTAGTTGCTGGTGAGTATTTGCTTCAGGTTGGGGGGTTGTCTGTAAGCGAGGACTGGCCTGCCTCCCAAGGTCTGTGAGAGTGAGGGATCATTTTCCAGGATAGGTTGTAGATCGTGGATAATGCGCTGGAGAGGTTTTAGCTGGGGGCCGTATGTGATGGCCAGTGGTGTTCTGTTATTGTCCTTGTGGGGCCTGTCCTGTAGTAGGTGATTTCTGGGTACCCGTCTTGCTCTGTCAATCTGTTTCCTCACTTCCCCAGGTGGGTATTGTAGTTTTACGAATGCTTGATAAAGATCTTGTAGGTGTTTGTCTCTGTCTGAGGGGTTGGAGCAAATTCGGTTGTACCTTAGGGCTTGGCTGTAGACAATGGATCGTGTGAGGTGTCTTGGATGGAAGCTGGAGGCATGTAGGTACGTATAGCGGTCAGTAGGTTTCCGGTATAGGGTGCTGTTTATGTGACCATCTCTTATTTGCACTGTAGTGTCCAGGAAGTGGATCTCTTGTGTGGACTGGTCCAGGCTGAGGTTGATGGTGGGGTGGAAATTGTTGAAGTCCAGGTGGAATTCTTCAAGGGCCTCCTTTCCGTGGGTCCATATGATGAAGATGTCATCAATGTAGCGCAAGTAGAGGAGGGGCACTAGGGGACGAGAGCTGAGGAAGCGTTGTTCTAAGTCAGCCATAAAAATGTTGGCATATTGTGGGGCCATGCGGGTACCCATAGCAGTGCCACTGACTTGAAGGTATAAGTTGTCCCCAAATCTGAAGTGGTTGTGGGTGAGGACAAAGTCACAAAGCTCACCCACCAGGCGTGCTGTGGCCTCATCAGGGATACTGTTCCTGACAGCTTGTAGTCCATCCTCAGATCTTAATGATCTTGTCATTTAACTATCCTATGTTAAAAGATTTAATAAAGTAGCTCACTCAAAATGAAGCTCATCTAGGCATTGTTAATTCCACCCTCCAAGCTCAGAGAAAGTGCTTGTCACTACCTGGTGTCTTCTGCTAGCTGTAGAAGGGTGGGTTCCAAATTCAGTTTTGCAAGTTTTTCAAAATTTCTTTATATTTTTATCCCCGGGTATTTAATTGTCTCTTGTAGGAGCAGGATTTTATAATTGTACTATGAGAATTAATGTATGATTTGATTTTATCCTGTCAGCCACCCTCTTTGAATAGCAGAAAGGAATGACAGACCAGAACAATCCTTATGACTGATTATGGTCACCCTTTTGTTTTAGGATAAGTTATAATGTCTACTATGGTTTCCTATATGTATTGCAAATTAGGCACTCTAGTTAAATATACATTTCTTTGTTTTAAGGTTTTAGTAAGTAAGAGACAGGTTCTTGTATTGTATCTATGTTAAGGAGATTAGAAGGATGTTGAGAGCCTGAAGCCCCAATGTGAATTGTTTTAGTTATAAGATTTAGCAAGGCTTGATTTACAATGTATTCTGCTGAATATAAAATACTGCTGTCTGTATACCTTTGAAGGTTTCTGTAAGAGATTGTTTGTGTGAATGAGGAATGCATGCATCAGGAAAAGATAAGGTGTGAAAGCCATCACAAATGTCCAGATGGTCAAGAAAAAGTGAGAGACTTGGAAAGACCAGGAGACAATCAGAAAACATCTATTGTATCCGATGCTAAACGTGTTAGCAGCATTGACATCTCAGAGGTGAGGCAGGCACCCTCGAAGGCAAGACAACACATGGGAGATAATGATGGGAAGCCCGACAATAACCATCAAATGATAACACCACTTAAGGACTAATGATTACAGGATGACATTGCAAAATGCATGGACTCAAATGGGAATTTACAACTATATAGCTGGGGTGTTTTGCCATGGAACTCTGGGTTCAATCCTGCAAATCAAGGGCCTGCCAGAACCTGCTAAAAGCCTCCTCTCCAGTCAGATAGGTGCATGCAATAGGAGCTGTAGGGGAGCAGGCATGCTATTGGTGAGCCGGACGGTGCAGACGCTGACAAACGCCAGGAGGGAGACCTCACAGGTACAGAGGTGAAGAGCAGGGGAAACCCTGCACAATAGGGCGTACAGCCCTTCTGGGCCTCAAAGGTTTGAAGGAAGAGACCCCACCAGAGGGGAGAGACTGAACTGGGTGTCTGGCCTGCCGCTACTGTGCCCGGAGGAGCTACCAGAGACTAAGGGCATGGCTACACTTGAAGATGTAGAGCGCTGGGAGTTAAACCAGCCCTCAGAGACAGCAGCAGGGAAAGTGCTGCTGTGTGTTCACATTGTACTCATGATTGTGAAGCATGTCCACATTAGCAGCTCTTGCAACACCACAGAGAGCAGTGCATTGTGGTAGCTATCGCAGTGTGCAAGTAGCTGCAGCATGCTTTGGAAAGGGTTTGCAATGCCTAATGGGGCAGGCACAGCATCACATGATGCAGGTTTCCCCAATCCCATTGTTCCATGGGCATCCTATTAGATTGCCAGCTGCTTTTCAAATGAGGGAGTGTGTTGTGTGTATATGGGGGGAGAGACAGTGTGTTTTGGGGGGCAGTGTGTCAGCATGCTATCTTGTAAGTTCAGACAATGGCAGGAGGAAGGGGGAAACTTGACATCAGCCCCCACCCTCTGCACCTCTCTCTCTCTCACACACACACACACACACACACACACACACACCCCTGCCTCTGCAGCAGGAGCATTCCACAGTAATGGTTTGCTTTGTGTCCCGGAGCAGATAAGCATGCGGGCTGTCAGAAACGGAGCTTTGAAAGGGGATATCTGCATGCCTGCAGCCGAGTTCAAAACAATGACCAGAGTGGCCACTTGACTTCATGTGATTATCGGACATTTACGGAGGCCAATCACAGCGCAGTAATGCAACACGTTGTCCACACTGACACCCCGGTGTTCCATCCCGAGCACAGCAAGCTCTATTCTTCTCATGGAGGTGGATTACCAGGAGCGCTCCAGCTGCAGAGTCCAGGTGCTCTAAGTGCCTTGCCAGCATGGACACCTCAGGAGTTAGGGCTCCCGGGCTAATTTAATGAGCTCTAGCTTGCAAGTGTAGCCAATGCCTACGAGGCTCTCCTCCCCCTCCCCTGTCAGGGAGGCCGGGAGGAACCCCTACTCAGACAAGGTGGGGACAGTAAACCGAGGGATGTGGGGAAATTCCCAAAGAGAGAGGAATCCCCCAGCCCACCACTAACAGGCAGTGTGGAACCCACTAAGGTAGAGAAGGAGCTCTGCCACAACAGATAATGTTTGTGTTTTTTTGTATATAATTGGTAGAGGTCAACAATGTAATCAAACAGTCCCTGTCTATGCTGTATTCTGTTAATTCAGAGATCAAAAGGACAACATTTAAATGAACTGTAAACATAGGATATCCCTGCATTCATCTCTCTTTGAAATGTATAGCAAATCATCTGTGAATGGTGGAAAAACAGGCAATTGCCTTATGTTAATCTGTGTGAATAATAACCGGCGATGCTTAGAAAATGAATGTCTAATGTTCGCTGAGGGACTCTAACCTGTCAAAGTAGTCCTGAAACTGTATAAAAATGGCTTGGGTCCTGATCCTGTCATCTCAGATCTGCTTGAGGTTTCATGCAGAGGCAGCCTAAGCCATAAGGACTGAGATCCCAGTTCTGACTGGACTGCCCTGAAGATAAACATTGGACTATAACCTGTGAACTATTTCTGAAAGAACTCTTTGCATCTACAAGCTCTCCATCTCTGCTATGAATCTGAAGCTCAAGATATGTGGCAGGAGCCTTCCTTAATTTCATGGACTTCGGGCACTGGCAAGCTCGGATGATGCTAATGGGGCATCCAAATTCTCCTGCTGAACCTCAGAGAGTTGGGGCACTTGTATTTTAGCAAAGAAAATTTCCAGGGCTTTCTGTGAAGGGGCAGAATCAGAATTGCATAGACTTTTATAAAAATTATATTTATAAAAATTAAAGAACTGTTTATTATGCTCATTTCAGATTGCTGAAACAATTCCCCTAGCTGACATTTGTGTACAACAGTACACTAAACAGCCTATCTGCCTTCTCCCTCAACTCTGAGAAGTCTTGTCTTAATTGAAAAAAGGACAAACTCTGCTTGGGCCACACGCAGCTTATTGAGCTCATACCTTTTTCTGGTCAGTCTGCATAAGAATTCTGGGAAAGGATTTTGAGCATATTGTCAATCCATTTCCTTGACTTTCCTTTCAAGTAGCACGTTTTCCCTTCACTCCTTTTTTTTAGCCACAGCAAAGCTAACAATTCTGCCTCTAAGAAAGACTTTTAAAGTTTCCCATCGAAGCTTACTATAGGGAACTGAGGACTCATTGGTCTCCAGAGAGAGATCAGTTTCCTTCTTTATAAGCAACTTGAAATACGGGTCTAAGATTGCTAAAGTATTAAACTTCCATTTATTTTGTTTCTTGCCCAGTGTGTAGGGGGTAAATTGTAGAATAATGGGTGCATGTCAGAGATCACCATTGTACTGTTGAGTAACTGAACACAGATTGGACTAACTGCCCTGAGATTAGATAGAAGTCAGTAGGTGAATATGTTTGATGGACAGGGAAGAAAAAAAGTGTATGATCTTTCTGTTGGATGTTATTCCTTCAGAACTCTTGGGATATATATATATATGCACCATGTGAACCAAGACTTGGTGCTTTTTAAATTTATCAATTTTTTCCAGCACCTCTTCTTTTGGCACCTCAATCCCCAATAATGCCTTGTCATTATTATCAGAAAATAGCAGGTTTGGGGTATGTATTTCCAACATTCTCTGTGGGAGAGACTGATGCAAAGAAATCTTGTAGTGCCTCAGATTAGAGAAGAACCACCCAGTGATTCTCTCTCCCATTTCTGATAAATGTAAAGAATTTATTTGTTTTTGTACTTTTAGCTACTTACTCTTCAAATTTCATTTTAGCCCTCCTAATTTACCTTTCGTATTGCCTGGTCTAGTTTATGCTCTTTTAATTTCCATTTTCTGAAAGTCAAAGTCACGTGCATCGTTGCAGGATGTGACTCTAAAAATTATATCCATATCTATATATTTTTAAATAATATGTGCTGGGGAAGTCAATGTTATTTTGAACTGAGGAAGATTAGCCAGACTAATAAAGTCAGTTACATAACTTTTAGCGGGTGTGGGGTGAAAAATCATATCACAATTGTCTGGCCATACTGGAAGAAAAAAAGATGGCAATGCATGTGGTTTAGTGAGGTTGCGTCATTCTCTTAAAATACTGGGTGTACCTGGCAATAAATTGTACAGTGCAGGTCATCAACATTTCCTTAATCACCTCCACACAAGTCCCCCTTCCTCAGCTCTCTTAATGGGCAGCTCAAAAAAGAAGGGGGGGGGAGGGGTGTCACGTCCCTACTGCCCCAGATGTAGGTGTCCCAACCCCCCCCCCCACTTCCTCAGCTCCTTTAAGAGATTATTTCTTTCAAATGCATTTTAATCAAATATTCTTTCGTAACCATATCCCTTCCATAATGCATATCTGCACTGGGCATCTGCCATGAGTTTTACGTACTGAATTGCGACATTAGAACCTAACCCCCATGCACCACCTCACTGGGTCCCGGAAGGTGCGGGAGAGACCCTCTTCAGCCAATCTGTCAGCAAGGGAAAAATTCCTTCCCAGCCCCCCAGGGAAAAAGGGCTACTAGTGTATTGCCCTCAGCAGGTCATGAGGAATCCCAATCCTTATTTAGATGTCATGGGTAGGTGTGTGCTTCCACCAGCCTTATCCATGTCAAAGGCCTTGGCTACACTTGCGAGTTACAGCACTGTAAAGGCTCCCCCAGCGCTGTAACTCACTCCCCGTCCACACTGGCAAGGCATTTGCAGCGCTGGATCTCCGTGGTTGCAGCGCTGCATGTACTCCACCTCTCCGAGAGGAATAGCAAGTATTGCGCTGCCACTGCAGCGCTGCGGCGCCAGTGTGGCCGCCCAATGCGCTGTGAATGGCCTCCAGAATTATTCGGCAGTATCCCACAATGCCTGTTCTAGCCACTCTGGTCATCAGTTCAAACTCTACTGCCCTGGCCTCAGGTAACCAACCATGTGACTCACCCTTTACATTCCCCGGGAATTTTAAAAATCCCCTTCCTGTTTGCTCAGCCCGGCATGGCGTGGAGTGCTATCAGCGAATCTTTCCAGGTGACCATGCCTCCACGCGCCAAGCGAGCCCCAGTATGGAGCAATGGTGAGTTGCTGGACCTCATCAGTGTTTGGGGGGAGGAAGCTGTCCAGTCCCAGCTGCGCTCCAGCCATAGGAATTACGATACCTTTGGGAAGGTATCAAAGGACATGATGGAAAGGGGCCATGACCGGGACGCCCTGCAGTGCAGGATTAAAGTGAAGGAGCTGCAGAGTGCCTACCGCAAAGCCCACGAAGCAAACGGCTGCTCGGGTGCTCCCACCGCAACCTGCCGATTCTACGAAGAGCTGGATGCGATACTTGGAGTTAACCCCACCTCCACTCCGAGCACCACCATGGACACTTCAGAGCTGGTTTCTGGGGAGGGGGGGAGAGGAGGAAGGGGAGGAGGAGGAAAACGGGAGTGATGGTGGTGGGCCGGATGGAGACACCCCGGAATCCCTGGCGCCATGCAGCCAGGAGCTCTTCTCGAGCCAGGAGGAAGGGAGCCAGTCGCAGCGGCTGGTACTTGGTGGAGGACAACAGAAGAGCAGGTTCCCGGTAAGTAGTTTTTTTTTTTGGGAAGGAATTTATTCGGTGCGGGCTCTTTGGGAGAGGAGGGTTAGGCATGCATGCCTAGATGCGGAATAGTGCATTGATGTGGTTTATCACATCACGGTAATCGGCCTCGGTAATCTCCTCAAATGTCTCATCCAGAACGTGTGCAATGCGCTTGCGCAGGTTTATCAGGAGAGCCACCGTGGTCCTTGTCCCAGCCAGGCTAACGTGTCCGTGCCACTGTGCCGCGAGGGGCGGGGGGACCATTGCTGCACACAGGCAAGCTGCATATGGGCCAGGGCAGAAGCCGCATTGCAATAGAAGACCCTCCCTTGCTTCCCAGGTCACCCTCAGCAGCGAGATATTGTCCAGGACGAACTCCTGTGGAAAATGTTGGGACAGTGTTCAGTGTAGGAACCCCCTGAAGCTGTTGGCTCTCCCCAAGGCACAGAAACCCAGAGGACAGTGCAGCCCTGAAACAATCAGTCCCCCTTATTCACCATTTTGAGGCTCCCGTGGGATGTGTGTGCTCTGTTTCGGATGGGAAAATTATGCTATTCTGTAGACCCTGTGTGTTTTCTACTCCTTAAGTGCAGGGGGAATCATTACTCTGTCTGGTATAAACAATGCTGCCTCTGTTAAATGTTGCATTTTGCCTATACAGCTGCATCAACTTTGAGACCTCAGCCATCCCTCTTATCGCCTGCTCAGAGACTGCAAAGACTCAGGAAGAGACCGTGAAAAAGCAAAGAAGACATGCTGCAAGAAGTGATGCGGCAATCTATTAAAGAGAATGAGAAAACACAGAACTGGAGGGAGAGAGAAAGCAGGATCCGCCAGGAAAATGCAGCGCACCGTTGGCAAAGGACCACACACCGGCAGCAAAGCACTGATAGGCTCATAGGCATCCTGGAGCGCCAAGCAGACGCTATCCAGGAGCTGGTAGCCATGCAGAAAGAGGAGCAGTACCGCAAAAGCAAACGCCACTCCCCACCCTACAGCCCTTGTCCCAAAACTCTTTCCGTTGTGCCCCACTGTCACCTGCAACCCACTTTCCCCAACTTCCGTGTTCTTCACGCCACCCACTGCCTCCAACATCAGTATCTTCACCACCCAGCCCTGAAAACCACGACCCTTACCCTCTGCACTCAACCCCCATCACCATGCAGTATAGCTGTCCTGAAGTGCAGCACTCACTGCACAGCACACCAGACAGGACATACGCGAATCTGTGATTGTACTGTTCCCCACTCCACCCCCTTGTTTCTTTTCAATAAATGGATTTTTTGGCTTTGAAAACATTCTTTATTATTGCATGAAGTAAAAGACTCCTTAGCCCAGGAAATAAACAGGCACTGCAAGTCTGCTTGTCTGCTTAGCAAACACTGATTCCTAAAGATTGGAACTACTGCACTTCACTCCCGTGCAGGGCACCAGATATCACTGCTGGTTTTCAGCCTCAAATTGCTCCCTCAAGGCATCCCTAATCCTTGCAGCCCCGCGCTGGGCCCCTGTAATAGCCCTGCTCTCTGGCTGTGCAAATTCAGCCTCCAGGTGTTGAAACTCAGAGGTCCATGCCTGAGTGAAGCTTTCACCCTTCCCTTCACAAATATTATGGAGGGCACAGCACGCGGATATAACCGCGGGGATGCTGTTTTCGGCCAAGTCCAGCTTCCCATACAGAGATCGCCAGCAGGCCTTTAAACTGCCAAAGGCACACTCCACAGTCATTCGGCACCGGCTCAGCCTGTAGTTGAACCGTTCCTTGCTGCTGTCAAGGCTCCCTGTGTAGGGTTTCATGAGCCATGGCATTAATGGGGAAGCGGGATCTCCAAGGATCACAATGGGCATTTCAACTTCCCCTACCGTGATCTTCCGCTCTGGGAAAAAAGTCCCGGCCTGCATCTTCCTGAACAGCCAAGTGTTCCGAAAGATGCGTGCATCATGCACCTTTCCGGGCCAGCCTGTGTTAATGTCAATGAAATGCCCACGGTGATCCACAAGCGCCTAGAGAACCATAGAGAAATACCCCTTCCGATTAACGTACTCGGATCCTAGGTGGGGTGGTGCCAGAATAGGAATGTGCATCCCATCTATCGCCCCTCCACAGTTAGGGAACCCCATTTGTGCAAAGCCATCCACTATTTCCTGCACGTTACCCAGAGTCATGGTTCTTCTGAGTAGGATGCGATTAATGGCCTTGCAAACTTGCATCAACACGATTCCAACGGTCGACTTTCCCACTCCAAACTGGTTTGCGACCGACTGGTAGCTGTCTGGAGTTGCCAGCTTCCAGGTTGCAATAGCCACCCGCTTCTCCACTGGCAGGGCAGCTCTCAATCTCGTGTCCTTGCGCCGCAGGGTGGGGGTAAGCTCCTCACACAGTCCCATGAAAGTGGCTTTTCTCATCCGAAAGTTCTGCAGCCACTGCTCATCATCCCAGACTTCCATGACTATGTGATCCCACCACTCGGTCGGTGCTTGTTTCCCGAGCCCAAAAGTGGCGTTCCACGGTGCTGAGCATGTCCGTGAATGCCACAAGCAATTTCGTGTCATACGCGTTACGCGGCTCGATAGCATCGTCGGACTCCTCACCCTCACTCTCACTATCACTTTGGATCATAAGGAATAGTTCGACAACCAAACGTGACGTGCTGGCAAGACTCGTCAGCATATGCCTCAGCAGTTCGGACTCCATTTCCCGCAGACAGATCGCGCTGCACAGAAACCGTTGAAAGATGGCACCAAAGGTGGACGGAAACAAAGGGATTTCTGGGATGCGAAGCGATGCATCACAGGGCATTGGGACAGGACCCAGAATCCCCCACACCCACGCCCCCTTCCCACAACCCACGGCGCCAGGATGGGAAAAGGTGCTCTGTGGGATAGCTGCCCATAATGCACTGCTCCCAATAGCGCTGCAATTGCCACAAATGTGGCCACGACAGTGCGCTGGGCAGCTGTCAGTGTGGACAGACTGCAGCGCTTTCCCTACTCAGCTGCACAAAGTCAGGTTTAACTCACAGCGCTGTACATCTGCAAGTGTAGCAAAGGCCAAAGAGGGATTTCTTCAGGGCTGTATGGGGTACAAATACCTCCCTCTTCTGGTGAGCAGGAAGGGCTGTGCCTTCCTGTCCCCTCCACCTGACCTGGTTCAGCTGCTTCTTGCTCTTCCCTGTGCCATCCCTATAAACCTTCCCCCTCCTACTCCTCTTCCCACATTGTAGGGCAACCGCTTAAAAGGGGCAATAAATAATCCCTTTTCTTCTAGCCAGACAGACAAAACACCCACAGCATCAAGCTTCTGGGACCAGTGAGCACACTTCCTGACCTCTAATCTTGCTAAAACTGGTTTGAATATAAAGAAACAAAGCAAAAACAATTACCAGAGATGTTGACGTGGCAAATTTGAATTTTAACAAGAGTTTAAAGCCATATTGACGAAATGTAAACTGAAGCCTTCCCTTAAGGACAAGTTTTTATGTTTAGTCAATTTATCTCCAGATCAAGGGACCTGATTTTCAATACGTGTTTTGCTTAAATCACCTCTAAATCATGACCCTACAGTTCCATTATTACAGACAAAACAAGAAATAAATTCACTACCCAAGGTTCTTATAATGAATCAATGCACTTTCAATCTGGCAGTGTTTACAATTTTGCACTTTTAGTTAAAACCTAAAATGAAGATATTGGCTACAGTTTTACTATCCATTACACTTTTTCCAAATAATTTTTTGTGATGCAGGGTTAGCTTTGGAGAGTAGGGAAGAGCATGGAGGGACACTAACAAGTTTAAAATGGGGGGGGGAGGGGGAGCCACCACATTTTATCACAAAATCTTTACATTTTTAAACTGTACATTTGGCTGGATATTTAAACAAAGATAAAAATATAACTTAAATTGGGGCCCTAATTCTGCAAATGTTTACACATGTCAACAGGACCAGGTGTTGGAAGGTACTCTGACTGAAAGCTTTTGCAGGATTAGCTTATCAGTAATTTTAATTTTCCTAAAATATTAATATTTATAACTGCTGCTTTACAACATTAGCATAAGGAAGGAAGGAAGAAAGTTTTACTCTCAAATATGCTTGCAACTTCCAAAATCAATGAGAACTACATGAATAATATACCCTATCTCTCTCAAATTCACTTTCTCAATTCTTTTTCCTTCTGACACTACAAAAAATTCAAATGTTTATTATAAAAGAATGTAATCTAATTTCATTTTTCTAGACTGCAGACAGCTATTTCAGCTGTTTACACACACAAAGGTAGTTTTCCTTTGGCACAGCCACCTAATATAATGAAAGCCTGATTTGGAAGATGAAGGAGCAAAGGGGAGCATGAGCAGGCCCCAAATCTCTATTATATCTAGCTTTTAAAACCAAACACTTCTTGAGACAGGCATAGATGGCCTGTGGCTGAGACTGCAGCTCTGCTGAAGTGCAGACAGTTTAATACATAAATTGATTTCTTCACTACCCATAAACAGCCCATTATAACTACTTATATGCTGTTCCATGCAGGCCAACAAGTGGGCAGAGGATAGTTACAGAGGCCAACAGCTGTCATATTAAGTAATTTTATTAACCCAACAGAAAATTAATTGTAAAGTATCAGCATTTTTTCAATTGGGTAATTTTTCTTCCACTGTTTTGATAGAAACATCTTCAATGTTGAAAATTATTGAGATTACTGGGAGACCTTCAATATTCAGAAATTAATGTTCCCCTAGCCATATTCGAGTCACTTCTACACTCAGCTATACAGAACATTTACTTTCTCAACTCCAGGCATGTGCAATGTCTCTTACATAAGAGATTTCAAACTTCCTTATTCTTTTTAATATAGCTTCCTTTTGTATTATCTTTAGACCTCCTATGGGTCTATCATCAGAAGGGCAGCTTTCCACTTTCAGCAATTAAGCTATATCTGTTTGGATGAGTTCTACAAACTAGTGAGATTCATATTTAAATATTCTATCTGCTTGTCAACCTTAATCATTTGGGATAACAACAATGTAATCATCAAAATGTTAGCTCTGTGTCGCACCCATCTTGTCTGGAACAGAAAGTAAATTACTGCTCTTTCAAAACTCTATAGCAAATTAAGTTTAGCTATTTATTTCAAGAGTGTAGTCCAAAGTTAACATGCATCTTTTTATCTGCTGGCCCTGACAGATGTATTGGAACAGCCTGTTCTACATCCATATTTCAAGTAGGTGCTTTACATCTTTATTTTCTTGGCTATTCCTGACAACCTAAGGAATGTTTTTCTTTTATATACTAATATCTCTATTTATGATAAAATTATGCATGATTTTGACAGGCATTTTTTCAAAGCCTGGCTGCAATTTACATATCTATTTCTGTTTACACCGGCTTTCCCTTTATACTACATTATTTTTCATCTATTACAATTTACACAAGCTCACATAAAGATGGCAAATTGTGGTCATGATCCTGCAAATGTAATAATCATCCCCTTGGTCATCACAAGGAATTGAACCTGAAACCTCAGAGTTCAGAGCATAACCTTCTATAGCTCAAGCTAAAGGATTTTTTAAAGAAGTAAAAATAGCAGAGTTGCTTACTATGTGGATCAGGCACATAGGAGCTCATGTCATATAGATTGAATGGTGGGCTTCACAGTTATGCATGTGCTTAAATTGACAGATGTGGGTAACTCAACTGAAGCCAGTGAAGCTACTCACATGCATATAATTATGTGCATGTTTGCAGGATGCCTAAGCTACTAAAGCGAACAAACCTGCTAATTACATTACTCAGCAAGACCCAAAAGGGTGTCTGAGTTGTGATTCTGGCACGTCCAGCATGAGGATGAAGGCAGAGTTCTAAAACTTGCGAAGACTCAACAAAACTTTAGTATATAAAACATTGTAGTGTAATAGGTGAACACTTAAATATTATTTCAGGTCAAAAGGAGAAAAAAAAGTTAACCTACTTTGGTATTTTCCTATTCTCTTCATCGACTCCAAACTCACCTGGAGTGAAGCTCACTCCATTATATTTCCATCACCATTCTCACAGATAATGCAGTTTTAAATTTTTCTTTTTGAATTCTGTACTAGGTATGATTCTACATTTTGTTCAAATCAATGGATTTATACAAATGTAAAACGGTTAGAAAAATTGCAAATTAGGCCTGGCCCAACAACTTTTCATTGTGTATCACTCCTGATGTTGCAGTCTTGTTAGGCAGCATGCAGGGCATTTGAACGCAACCTGGACAAAGTGTGGTGCAGAGCCATGTCCCAGTGGTAGTTTCAAAATTGCTATCATCTTTATTCTCACATCTGATATGAGTCTCTCAGCAGTGCCACAAAGAGGCACTTCTATATGGAACATGGGCCACCTCTCTTTCTCAGATCCCAGCAACACAAGTGAATCAAGAGAAAAACAGAACTTCTGAATAAGCAATGCAATAAATTATCATTGATAATCATTCCTTTAAATGATTAAAAATATAAAATGACATTAAGAATTTGTGTTTTATGGACACCAGTTAGTGGAATCATAATGATATTTGTTGTGATCCTGTTTGGCAAATAAAAATTAACTATATCTGTGGTGGTTTTCCCAGATAGCTCCACCACAATTATTGACCTGTCAGACAACACGATTCCTCAATGTTATTTTATATCTGCATTTATGTAGATACAAAATTGGTGCATCTAACTGTTAAGATTGTTATAAGTTTTACTACTAGAAAACAATTTCCATAATCTGAAATTAAATATAAAAAAGAGTGTCTTAGAAATCTGTCAGAAGGCGTACCAGGTGGCTATATAGATTTAGTGTAGCTAAAGACATTTTTCATGCTTCAAAGTTTAAAATCCTGTTGTGCTGAGTACCCTTTCCTCTACTGTACCTCTTGCTGTAAGCCTTAAAACTATTGCTAGAAAATAATGGAAAGCAAGTTATTTTGTTAATAGTCCTACACAGAGCAGTGACCATTTATACCAAAGTAATATAATCGTTTTTGGTATGAAGCTGCTTTGGGCTCCAGTTATCTGTTTCCTCACTGATCTTGAGGGACTTAACCAAGACATACTTGTCCTGAGCTTCAACTCATGACTGGTTTCTAAACTGCTCAAGTGCATAATACCAGACTCAAGTTGACCAGTGAGGCCACCAACTCAGTGCTAATTACACTGCTCTACAGCCAAAATGCTTCTGAAATGTAGTCAAACTTTACTAATTCTGGGTCACTGAGAACGAAAATGATGCTTAAAATTGTTGATTGGCTCTAGTTTTCAAGATATGCTATTTGGTCAGTATATACGACCCTTGACTTGGGAATGGTGGAGGATAAGTGAGTTATAAAGGGAAGGGATCTCAATTTAAAACAGAAATGACTAAAATACGTCTTTGACTGGATCTATGAATAAATCTATGACTGGGTTTGGACAGTACTTGCTTTTTAGGCAAAACAATGAATGATGCAATCTGAAGCTGGTATTGCGTCATACATGATATGAATTGCATCATGTTATTCCTAGAAGTCATGGATGATGCAGTCATAACGAAGCTTACATCACTCTGCTGAACAAATTGCCCTATATCAGCTCTAGAAATCATACAGTGTCATGCTCTCTTATTTGTCAGTGTTTGATTTTGCAAAGGGACACATTTCTGTTTAGCTAAAGTGAGCAGAGATGCCTCGTACTTGTGTGAACAGTGCAGATAACTTCTGCTATGTTTGTGGTGAAGTGACTTTTGCATCACAAAAGCGCAGTATAACCACTATGGTTAAGAAAGCCTATCACCTTTATTTTGGCTGCAAAATTGGAGATCAGGACAAGAGATGGGCCCCACACATATGCTGCAACACTTGTGCAACAAATCTTCGCCAGTGGTTGAACAGGAAAAGGAAATCTATGCCTTTTGCAGTGCCAGTGATTTGGAGAGAGCCAACAGATCATACCAGCAATTGTTACTTCTGCATGGTGCCTCCAGTTGGGAAAGGTGTGTCAAAGAAGAAAAAGTGGACTGTGCATTATCCAAACATTCCATCAGCTATACGCCCAGTACCCCACGGAGGAGGACTGCCGGTTCCTGATGCACCAGAATCATTCTCACTTGAGTCAGACGAGGAAGAGGAAGAGGATGAAACTTCTGGTCCTGAACCATCAATGTCACAGGACCCACATTTTCTCCCATCCTCCTCCTCTGAACCACACCTCATAACACAAGGTGAACTGAATGACCTTGTCAGGGATTTGGAACTACCCAAGAGTAAGGCAGAGCTGTTAGGCTTCAGACTACAGCAGTGGAATCTCCTGGCAGGTGATGTTAGGGTTTCCATGTTCCGTGACCATCAAAAGGATCTTGTCCCATTCTTCTTCATGGAAGGTGATCTTGTAATCTGCAACAACATCGATGGTGTGATGGCAGCCCTCAACATCGTTCACGATCCAGATGAGTGGAGACTGTTCATTGATTCATCGAAGACAAGTCTTAAAGCTGTTTTACTGCATAATGGCAATGTTTTGCCATCAATTCCAGTTGGTCATGCAGTCCATATGAAGGAAACCTATGATAACATGAAACAACTTTTGAGGTGCAAAAACTATGACCAACATCAGTGGCAGCTTTGTGGCGATTTGAAGGTTGTTGCTCTCTTGCCTGGTCTGGAGACTGGATACACAAAGTACTGCTGTTTTCTCTGCGAATGGGATAGTCGTGCAAGAGATTCCCACTACATCAAGAAAGATTGGCCACTCCGACAGTCATTGGAGCCTGGGAGGAAAAGTGTTCAGCATCCACCACTTGTTGACTCAAGGAAGATTTTGTTACCACCCTTACACATCAAGCTGGGTCTGATGAAGAACTTTGTCAAGGGCATTGACAAAACACAAGCAGCTTTCAAGTACCTCCGTGGAAAATTTCCAAGGTTAAGTGAAGCTAAGATAAAGGAAGGTGTCTTTGTTGGTCCTCAGATTCGTGAACTTCTTCGAGATGATGCATTTGACCATGCACTGCGTGGCAAGGAAAAGACGGCATGGAAAGCCTTCCAGTTAGTGGCAATAAAGTTTCTCGGAAACAACAAGGCAGACAACTACAGGTTGTTGGTGGAAAACCTCCTCAAGGCATACAAAAGGCTTGGTTGCAACATGTCACTAAAGATACAGTTTTTGCACTCTCATCTAGATTTTTTTCCACCAAACTGCGGAGCAGTGAGCGACGAGCACGGCCAGCGATTTCACCAGGACATTGCAACAATGGAGAAACGCTATCAGGGCAAATGGAGCCCATCAATGCTTGCAGACTATTGCTGGACAGTGACAAGAGATGCTCCATTTAATGAATACAAGAGACAAGCCAAGAAGCGCCGAGTAGACACTGAATAGGACTAAACTATGTACATAATAGTTTTTTGCCTTTTGTTTCATAATAAATTAGCGTCCCACCAGCTGCCTGAAGAGGTAAGTGAAAGAGAAAAGTGAAATTTCTGAAGAATCCTCATGAGATATTGTGTCCAAGTTAAAATACCTGAGCAGGATACTAGCATGCATAATAGTCGCAGAAAGGCATGAGCTTCAGAAGAGCTGTTGACAGAATTATTGTCTCCTTTCCTTGGAGATGCATACATTATACAGCCTGGAATCAATCACCACTCCAAAATATTGAATCACTGGAAAAGTTTCTTATAAAGCCATAGTCCTCCCCAATCCCCCAAAAATCATTGTCATTTCCATGTCCTGAACTGCTTGGTTCTCCAAAGGGTCCCGACCAATAAGTTTTCCAAAAAGAACAGATGCAAATTTATTTTTCTCTGAAAGCTGAAATCAGAAAAATTACAACTTTGAAAAACTCTCTCGAGAAAATTGCAAACTTATAGGGAAGAGCTTTGTACTGTATTGTTGCTGTTATGAAAAGTGGAGAATCCAAGGCAGAGAGAACAAAATAGGTAGGTTTATGGAAGCAAGCATCTTTGAGGTCTATCAAAGATACAGAAGCTTAATTTGGAAAGTTTATATTTTGAATTTATAGCTACTGTACACTTGGTGGTAAACAGCAGATGAGTTAAACATTATGGTTTAACTCCAACTGAGGTATCAATATTTGGCTCCAATCTCTGCAAACTGTTGGTGACTCATTGTGTCTCTCAAGAAATTTGGGGACAGATTTTTAAAGGCATTTAAGTATTTAAAGATGCTAATAGGCACTTACTGGAATTTTCAAGAGCACTTAAGCCAGGAGGGATTTAGGTGCCAGTAGAAGCCTGTCCGTATCTATAGGAGTCTAAATATCCTTGAAAAATCGGCCTCTTTTAGCCCACTCTAACAAAACACACCAGTGTGTGCTTAATTTTAAGCAGATAAGTAGTCCCCTTCCAGTCACTGGACCTACCTCATATGCTTTGAGTTTAAGCACATGCTTTGTGCTTTTCTGGATCATGGTGTTTAAGAAGCGGGCGAGTGAAGGAATCTGCCCTTGGAAAGATATTTCAGTGCCATCCAAGATCTGTGGCAAATTATTTCCAGGATCTACCTGGCTAATATGGTGTGCACACACAAGTGAACATAAAATTCTGGTCTTTCCTTTTTGTTTGTTTTGTTTGCAAGAGGCATCAGGAGTCATGGAGAACTTCTGAAAGTGAAGTCTGCCCTGGATCTCTCTCCTCTGTCTATTTCAACTGACTCTAAAGAATGATATCCAAGGCTTTCTGTACCTTGACAGATGAAAACTACAAAAAGGATCTCTAGGTTGATTATAGGAACAAGAATCTCATTAGAGAAGGCTTTGGTGACTGCTTTGTCAGACCTCACCAAAGTGCCTGCCAGAGGAATTAAGGGGCCATTAGCTACTTAACCTGGGGTGTATGGGGTGGCCAGGGAGGGGTAGTACCTCTGATGAGGGGACTTGTCATACCCTTTGGGGGTAGTCCATCCACTTTGGTCCCCACCTGTCACTCAGCTCTCACCTGTGGCTCCAAGTAGCTGCAGCATGCGCAGCGGCCACACCCCGGGCAACGGCTTCAACAGGCCGGCCAAACCAGGGGAGCGTAACTGATGGGACTCAAACGCTCAGTGAATTTGGGATATGCCTACCCCGCATGCGACGTCAGCTCCGACGGATTGGGCGAAAGAGATCACTAAGATCCAACGGCCAAGAAGGCAGGTCTGCAACGCTTTGTGGAAAGCGAAGGATTTGACGAGGCACGAAAGACGTCAAGGCCATCCACTGCAACCAAAGAAGTTACCAGTCGTGACGATTTTTGTTCCATTGGTGTCTGGCTTCTAAGGTCGACAGAGTGGGATTGCTCCCGTGCAACGGCTCTACCACTCAAAAGCTTTCACGCACAGGTCCTGTGCAAATCATCAAACATCATCATCATCATACTACCCAAGTCCTGCGGCGATGGGGGAGGGGCAAAGCGACAGGTGGAGGTTACCACTGGGAGTCGTTGTCCCAATCCTGCACGCAGGCGGCCTGTGGATAGGTGGTCGTCCAGCTCTGTACTTGGGGCAGCAGAGTTGCCCGGCAGCATCCCAGATGTCTGAGCAGCCCTCTTCAGGACAGCACTGCTCACCCTAGTAAGGGAGGGGCCTAGAAAAGGTGGCCTAAAAATTGCCTGCCCTACAACAACTGGCTAGCAAGCCGTGGCTGGCAGTTCAACCCAATCTGCGGCCGAAACCAAAAGAAAAGTTTGAGAAAAACTTACCATTGGTGTATGGAATGTTTGTACCCTCATGGATCGAGAAGCTGTTGCAAGACCTGAGAGAAGGACAGCCCTCATTGCTGGAGAACTAGTCCGTTATAACATCGATATAGCGGCATTAAGTGAAACAAGATTGCCTGGGGAAGGTTTCTTGAGTGAACCAGGAGGTGGTTACACCTTCTTCTGGAAGGGTAAGACTGAGACAGAGGACAGAATACACGGAGTTGGTCTGGTAATAAAAACCTTATTGATGCATCAACTCCCAGACCTTCCAGTGGGTATCAATGAAAGATTGCTGAAGCTACGCTTCCCACTAAATGCCAAATGTCATGTCACCATCATCAGTGCATATGTACCCACTTTAACATGCTCTGACAACTCAAAGGAACAATTCTATGAAGATATCGACAGACTGATCAAGGCCACACCTGTAACAGATAAACTACTCCTACTTGGAGATTTCAATGCCCGAGTCGAGGCTGACAGCAAGAACTGGAAAGGAGTAATCGGGCCACATGGTGTAGGCAAAATGAACAGTAATGGACTACTTCTTTTGAGTCTTTGTTCTGAAAATGACCTGACCATTACCAACACTCTGTTCCGACAAGCAGACAAATACAAAAAGACGTGGATGCACCCTAGGTCCAAACAGTGGCATCTGATAGATTATGCCATTGTTAGAAGGCGAGACATCCGAGACGTACTGATTACCAGAGTAATGCGAGGCGCAGAGTGCTGGACAGATCACAGATTAGTCAGGACGTCTCTTCAACTCTACATCGTTCCTTCTTGGCACAAACGCCCTAAGCATGTACGACCTGCTTTCAATATAGCCAAACTGAAGGATGCTCAATGTTTCAACAAATTCCAGAAGAGTCTTGATGACAAACTGACATCCCACGGACAACTGATCAGTACTGTAACCGAAAAGTGGGACCAGTTCAAGCAGATAGTGACTGACACAGCAATAACATCTCTTGGACCAAAGAAAAGAACATATCAGGATTGGTTTGATGAGAACCAAGAAGAAATATGCTCAGCACTGGAAGTAAAGAGAAAAGCCTTTATCGAATGGCAGAATGACCCCTCCTCAGTCTCTAAACCGGACCATTTCAAGTACCTTCAAAGCAAAACACAGAAAGACCTCCGTCAGATACAAGACAACTGGTGGGAGAGCAAAGCCAAAGAAATTGAGCACTATGCTGAGACCCACAACTTAAAGATGTTCTTTAGTGCTATTAAGACTATCTATGAGCCTTCTAAACCAAGGACCACCCCATTGCTCTCATTAGACAACACAACGCTGATTAAAGATAAAGAAGGCATCAACGAAAGATGGCGAGAACACTTTAGCAACCTTCTCAATAGACCATCAACCGTGAATAATAATGTCCTTAATGAAATTCCACAACAACCTGCTCTGACAGATCTTGACTTTCCGCCCACTATAGATGAGAGTAAGAAAGCTGTTAGCCAGATGAGTTCAGGGAAAGCTCCTGGAAAAGATGGGATACCAGCAGAGATATATAAAGCAGCAGGTCCAGCAGCACTAGCAGCGTTCCACAGCGTGATCATCAACATCTGGGAGGATGAAAACATACCACAGGACCTTTGCGATGCTACTATTGTCTCTCTTTTCAAGAACAAAGGCAGCAAAGCAGAATGTGGAAACTATAGAGGCATATCCCTCCTCTCTGTTGGAGGGAAGATCATCTCCCGCATCATCTTGAACCGCCTAATAGCCAGTATTTCCGAGGCAAATCTACCTGAAAGTCAATGTGGTTTTCGACCTGGCCGGAGCACAGTTGACATGGTGTTTGCTGTCAGACAAATACAAGAGAAGTGCATTAAACAGAACATGCACCTGTATGCTGTCTTCATAGATCTGACAAAGGCGTTTGATACCGTCAACAGGGAAGCCCTTTGGACCAGTCTAACACGACTTGGCTGCCCAAGAAAATTTGTCCAGATTATACGCCTTTTTCATGACAGCATGACAGGCAAAGTATTGTCTGATGGAGCCATATCAGCCCCCTTTAACATCACCAACGGCGTGAAACAAGGATGTGTTCTCGCTCCTGTCCTATTTAACCTGTTCTTTGCATGTGTCCTTAACCATGCACTGAAAGATCTGGACCGAGGTATATACCTGAAATACTGGCACGATGGTTCACTTTTTGACCTCCGTCGCCTGAATGCAAAGACTAAGACAGTGCAGAAACTCCTTCTTGAGGCACTCTTTGCTGACGACTGTGGCCTCATGGCTCACACTGAAAATGATCTTCAGCACATTGTCAACAAGTTTGCTGAGGCCTCGCAACTTTTCGGACTAACTATCAGCCTCGGAAAGACAGAAGTTCTCCATCAACCTGCACCCAGATCAAATGCTTCTGGGCCGAGTATCTCCATCGATGGCACTCAGCTGAAAGTAGTGGAGAACTTTAAATATCTGGGTAGTGTCATATCCAGTGACGGATCACTGGATAATGAGATCAATGCACGAATATCCAAAGCAAGCCAGGCACTTGGCTGTCTGCGTGTCAAAGTTTTAAATCACCACAACATCCGGATGTCAACAAAACTGCTTGTGTACAGAGCTGTTGTTCTTTCATCTCTTTTGTATGGGTGCGAAGCATGGACACTATATAGGTGTCACATCAAGCAGCTCGAAGCATTTCACATGCGCTGCCTCCGCAACATCATGAAGATCCGCTGGCAAGACAAAGTGCCCAATCTCAAGGTCCTCGAGAGCGCCCAGATGACAAGCATCGAAATGATGATCATGAAGTCACAGCTATGTTGGACCGGTCATGTCAGCCGCATGGATGCCAACAGAATCCCCCGCCAGCTTCTGAATGGTGAGCACTCCCAGGGCATCCGGCATATAGGTCGTCCACGGAAACGTTACAAGGACACCATCAAAGCCAATCTGCACTACAGCAGTATCAAACCTAGGGACCTTGAGGACGCCGCCAGCGACAGAACACAGTGGCGTGCAACAGTCAGAAATACCTGCATCGCCTTTGAGGAAGACCGCTGCCGGCGTCTACAAGAGGCACGCGAACGACGTCACAGAGCATCAGCAGCGCACAATCCGCTGACCGCGAACTTCCCATGCACCATCTGCAGCAAAATGTGCACCTCTAGAATTGGCTTGTACAGTCACCAGAGGGCACACCATAAGACCAACAACTGATGATCTGCACAGATTTGTCATCATCAGATTCGATGGACTACCAAGAAGAAAGAAGAAGAAGCAGCTACTTAACCTGAATATCAACTCCCAGAATCATAAATAAATTAATTATTCCTTCTCCATGGGCAGATAGACAGAAAACTCAGTGGATGCTCCAAGATATTCAGAGAAATTCTACAGATTTCAGGGTGTTCACACAGATGAGCAGTAGGATTGCCAACTTTCTGCTTGCAGAACACCAAACACCCTTGCCCCACCTCCTGTCTCATCTCTTCTCCAAGACCCTGTCCCCACTCACTCCATCCCCCCTCCTTCAGTTGCTCCCCCTCCCCCACCCTCGCTCATTTTCACTGGGCTGAGGCAGGGGGTTGCGGTGCGGGAGGGGGAGCAGGAGCGGCCAGGAGGCTCCGCTCCCACAGCTCCCATTGGCCATGGTTCCTGGCCAGTGGGAGTTACGGAGTTGGCGCTCAGGACAGTGCCTGCACTGCGGGCAGGTGCAGTGTGTGGAGCACCCCTGGCCGCCTCTGCATCTAGGAGCCAGAGGGACAGGCTGGCCACTTCTGGGAGCCGTGTGGAGCCAGCCGCTGTGGCCAATCTGACTTTTAGCAGCCCGGTCAGCACAGCTGCCAGGGTCCCTTTTCGACCAGGTGTTCCTAACGAGCGGATCATCTCTCTGCCCTTTGCCGAGAGTTACCTCATTTCTCACAGCAGCATGGCTTTCATAACAGCTTCCCCCACATAGGTCAAACCCCTTTAAAAGAAAACTGTTAAAGCAGAATGGGAATAGCAGCAACCAGGTCATTATTAAATCCTATGGGTATTTCCCTGCTAGTCTGCCAGAGGTTGCTGAGTCCATGTGTCGGCAGCTTAATTCCCCCATCTAGCCTGTCATGTCCATTTAACAGGAGAAAGCTGAGCAAACATTTTTAATAAGATACCCTTTAGTGGGGTCAGAGAGAAGAAAGGATGATGCAATTAGGCCCCCAAACTCCTCCCTCAAACAAATTTTGGGCAACTATTATTGGTTTTCTGATAGTTTTATCCCTTCTAAAAATAAAATTAGAAAGAGTGCCCCCACCCTTTATTAGCAAATGAACAAACATTCTACAAAATATTCCTGAGGCAATATTTTTTATCAGATTATTCAGGTTGTTGTACAAATTGTTAGTAGGCTTATTCATCCCATATGAATGTTGTGCAGAGTGCTGGCATTATGGTCCTTTCTGTTAATCTAAATACCCATTGGATACTTATAAATTAAACAACTTTTTTTTTTAAAAGACGTACAGAAGTTCATATGTGATCACAAGAAAGACAGTAAATATTCAACATGGTACCGAATCATGAGAAACCTCTTGGAGGCTAACAATTTAAAATATATTACAGATACAAAAGCTAAACAATGATGTTTGGTTCTAAGAGTTTCCTGACCCCTGTTCGTTTCTCTCATGTTTATCTTACAGTGGCCTGCAGAGTACAGACACTGCACACCCAGCTAGCACTGGTACAAATAGCAGTGTACTGAGTCAGTGCTTAGTTGAGTAGAGTAGAGTAGAGTAGAGTGTCCTACAGGCCTAAATCCTAGGGCATAGGATTCAGGATAGGATAGGTCTACACACCCAAGTAGTGCCTCCCACGTTTACAATGTTATTTTTAGCAGTGTATTGGCCTGCTGCCGGTGCCTTTCCCTACCACAGTGAAAGACGCCGGCAGCAGGGAAAGTCTCTGGCAGCTGCCTGTGAGGAGCTGCCAGAGCCTTTCCCTGCTACTCCCTAACCTCCTACTGGAGCCTTTCACTGCTGCCTGTAGCTACACACCACAGTGAGTATGGACACAACTTGCCTTTCACCGCAGCGCCTAGCTGCATGTTTCCTACACTCTGACACAAGCATAGGCAGGAGTAAACAAGGAGAGGTCATACAACTGTTTTCTGTTTCTTTTGAAGCTCAGAATAAACAATAACTTTATTATAAAAGCTGGCATATGGTTAAATCTATTCTCTTGTCGCCAGTCTGCTAATTCTGGCTGGATCTGGAAGAACACTATTGCAACTAATGATTCAAAAGTAGTTTGTCTGCTCTTTTTTCTGTATAAGAATATAGTGTGCTCAAGATATGCATAAATGCTGAACATTTTTGAACAAGCTAGAGAAAGCCTATATTGTAATGTCCATGCATGCTGTTAATTTAACCCCCTCCCGCAGCCCCGATGTTGCCAGTGTTCATCAACGCCCAAGGCCACTCTTTCTGAAGGCAGACGCATTCTTTTCAGTAGTACAGCAAGACATATTTCATACGTTTATATAGCCATGTAATATGCTTTCTTGATAGATGTACAGCATGTCATGTCTTCAGGCAAAAAGCAAGTAGTTAAACAGCCAAGAGGTTCAGTTTTTAGCAAAACTAACAGAATGGTCATTGTCTGTTTCAACACTGCTGATTTCATCAATAAAATAAGCACTGTGGGAATATTAGTTTCTACCAAGCACCTTCAACAAAACAAATCAGGATTCATTTGAGCCATAGTACTGCCAATAAGTTCAAAGAATACAAGAGAGAAAATACATCTGAACATAAAACAATCAGTGTTCACGTTTCACTTTCCTCAGAAAAAGACTAGTATGGTTTTAATGTACATCATACACCATGAAAGCCTGACTGCAGACTTTCATACACAGTATCGCATATAACTCAAATCCAAGAGATGGTGTCTTCAAAACAAGTCTCAAGGTGAAATTCAACACTAGAGAAAAATGTTTTTTTCTGTGGAATTGTTAGGTGAGAGGGATTCTCTGGGGTCGCATGAGGCCAAATATATTGCTGGTGTAACTCCAATCAAGTCAGAATTACACAGGAAAAAATACGATGCTCAAAGTCTTCCACAGAATCCAAAAAAATCTCCAATCACACTTGAATTCAGAAAAATCCCACGAGTACCATCATCACTACCAGTGGAAGAATCTACTTCTTTAAGCAGAATTAATGAAAAAAGACTCATGAAATAAATTAGCTGACCCTTTCACATGTGTAAAAGTATTCAGTTCTCAGTATAGCTGAAGAGTATGTGCTTCCCTGCCATTTTGGCTAAAAAGATTATTGGGAAGTTATAGGTGTGTGTGAGGGAGCAGATGGACTGCAGGGAACTAGCTAACAAATCTTATAGATTTCCAAGCCAAGAGCTGCAGTACTCTTATGTAAAACAAATATCTAAGGGCTTCAAAGTCCATGAAATAGCATGGACCATTTAAAATACACTTTTCCCCAAAATGAAGTTTGAGATCCTAGAATCACCTTCATGTGCCAGTTAAATACAAAAATCATATGTGCATTTTCTCATCACTGTTCAGTAATCTGAAAAACATAGTGCCAGACACATTTAGTGCTAATCAATTTCTGTGGTAACTAGAATTCTAAACAAATTAGAACAAACTTAACACACAAAAGGCCTCTGATTTGCCTGAAGAGTGCAGGATTACATTGCTAGTTGTATCATAAGCACTGCACACAAAGCATAACTTGATCAATATCCACAGACAGATGTCATGTTTATGCCCGTGAAAGATCCAAAACCGAGGCACTTCCTCCATTTCAAAGGTGACAAATATACATATATATTATAGTAAATGTAGCACATTTTCTCAAGTTCACCTTGAATAGCCATAATTTAGAAAAAAATAGTCAGTTTGAATAGCTGAATCTGCATACTACAAAATAAAATTAAGTCATCTAATTTTAAATTAATAGAGATTACCCATAATTATTTACTACTTTTAAATTTACATTCTAATGATATATCAGAGAATAATATTTTAGCACTGCTTCTTTAAAATGGAAGATCTAAATATATTTAAAATATATTTAAAGTTTTCTTTTAGTCAAGTACTCTACTACAGTATAATCAAATCAATTCAGTAAATATATGCCTGATGTTTACAGCTACTAAAAAAAATCTAAATAAGAGTGGCTATTCTAAAGGCAGTTTCCTTACAAAATCAATATTCATTTTTCTGACTCTACAATATGCACATATTTAAGGGAATGTATAGTTTTCACACACACACACACACACACACACACCCATTTAACCATTTTCCAGAAAAAAGTATCTGTAAAAGTACTTGGATTTCAATATAACAGATGAGAGAGCCTTTATTATTTGTGTAAGAAAAACAACACAGTATTACTTGATATACAATATTATACAGAATTGATTTAAAACAAGATCTGATCTACTGCAAGTCACTAGAGCATGTTACACTTCACAAAGGTAAGTTAAAAACATTCTTACCTTATTGTACCCAAACAGCAAAGTTTCTCCAGTTTTCAGCTTGCAACTATCTAGCATAGTGGAACAGGAGAGAACAGAACATCTTTTGCTTTACAAAAGGTACCTGCACATCCACAACTAGCCCTTCTGAGATGACAACAGCTAAGCAATACTGTTCACCTCCAGCTGGCAGCAACAGCCTCTTTGCAAATACCACTTGCTTGCTTCTATGAACTGCAGCTACTCAGAATGAAAGTAAGGGGAAAATGTGATCTGTGAATACTGTTGCTTCATAGTTGAGTCATATCCTTTGAAGCTATCTCCCCACCTCAAAAGACATTAAGAACTGCCTTTTCCTCCAACTCTAAATGCTGAATACAGAGTGTACAGAAAATGAGGAGGGCGTACGGGTTTTATATATACATAAAAATAAACATGATCCAAACATTTACCTGTTAAAACATTCATTTTAATATTTAGCATGTTTCCCACACAGAATTCATGTGTGTGATCACATATACCATAGAAATAATCTCACATAGCAAAGAATCTGTAGAAAAAAAGATATGTACTATAATGTTGACCAGACGTGGTTACAAGCTTGCCAATGTGAATAGTTCCAGTCCAGTATAAAAAGGTAGAAGTCAAAGACGCTAAAACTGTTAATGAAAACTAACTAAGTACTTTTAAAAGTATCCCAGACTGTAAACATATATTTTTCCTTAATATATCCTGAACAGCACTGTCATCATCTCGTGACAGTAAAACAGTTGTCTCCTCTGAGTCAGAGCTATTTATTTTTTCAACTTTGTCAACATTTCTACACTTGTTATATACAGCGCTGTTGTAGCTGTGTTGGTCTTAGGATATGAGAGATAAAGTGGTGAGGTTCAGTAAAAGATATCACCTCACCCACCTTGCCTCTCTAATTTTCTACATTAAAGTAATTTCAGAGTTAAAAAGTTAACATTGAAAACAAATTAAAATACCATCTAGAAGATTAACAACATAAATGAAATCTTTCTACCAAAGAGAAAAAAGATAGATTTCATGCTGAGTATGGGGGCATACGAGGGTGGAAAAGAAAGGGTTGGGGAAAAATCCTGAAGGAAAAGAAAGAACGCAAACATGGATTTTTGGTTGAATATGATGCCATATAGTCACATTAACACAAGCATTCCACTGCTGGATATCATTATCTGCACATCCCTAAGAGCCTGTCCAGTTTTTTATACTATTGGTAGAATATTTCATTGATTTCTTTAATCTACGCTCTGGAAAGAATATACTTTTGTTTCAGTTTAGTTTGGTGGGTGAGGAAGTGTTTTGTTTTTGTTTTATTAAAACAGGTCATTTATGATTTACCATTTGGTTTACATTTATCTTTTAAACAAAATGCAAATTGTGTGTTTGTATCTTAGTGTACTGCCTAGAGAGAACACTGTATCAAATAATTCAGACTCTTAAAATTTATTGCTATCCTTATTTTGCTGAGGGGAAACTGCAGCACATAAAACAACACTGTGAAACTTACAGTATGAGTGTGACCATACTTGCATGCAGAGGAAGTGGAGGAAAGAGAAATGCCTTTTACTTTAAAGTATTTCCATTATGTGTATTACCCCCTTATTGATAAAGAGCCTGATTCTCCACTTGTTTACACTTGTCTAAATGAGGAGTGACTCCACTGAAGTTGATGAATCTGAAAGGATGTAAAGTGCAAGGAGAATCAGGCTCAATAAATGTGAAGTCCTTGCTTTTTTACTTGCTTGGCATAATTCTTGAGTGATCTCATACAAGATATTTGGATCTGAAAGCCCAATGACCACAGGTAAAATGTAAAATATTATCTCTTCTGCAATATGGATACGCAGAAAATTTGTAAAATTTATTTTAGACTCTGGCCAAAAATAAAAACACCATTCTGGCTCTGGAATCCCTCAGCACATCTAATGTCCCAATCTCAATGGTGAAAGAAATACCACACTAATTTCTCAGTTAATTAAGCATAAGTAGTGACATTCAAAAACGAGTTAATTTTATAAATTGCATCTTTTATTCCTCAAGTCACAACCAGCACAAAAAACAACTAAACTACTTTAAACTTTTAGTTTTCCTGCTCTCTAAAGTTCATCTCCCTGAAAACTCATTGATAGTCAAGGGACATCTATGATAATTTTAAATAGGCAGTCTAACAAAACAATTTCTCTTCTGCTCCTCCACTACAGCTAGCCCGAGATCAGTGGAATAGCCAACTGCCTAAGGCAGAAGAATATTTGGTATCAAACCCTAAAGCATCCAACTTCTGCAATTATGAAAAGCTTTTCCACCACTCAAATCACTCCATCTTTTTCTCACTTAGTTTTGTCTTATCACTTCAGGACGAAAGAAAGAAGAATAAAATATCCCTCCAGCATTAACTTCATCTCAAGGTGGATTTTAAACTTGGTCTTCCAGTTATGACTGGTTTCAGAGTAGCAGCCGTGTTAGTCTGTATCCGCAAAAAGAACAGGAGTACTTGTGGCACCTTAGAGACTAACAAATTTATTAGAGCATAAGCTACAGCTGTAGCCCACGAAAGCTTATGCTCTAATAAATTTGTTAGTCTCTAAGGTGCCACAAGTACTCCTGTTCTTTTTGCAGTTATGACTGTGAGGCATGCACATTTTCCAATTTGCCTAAGGGAGCAAAAGTTCTAAAGACATTCCTATATCTGAGACTGCTTTAGGGCATAAGTCGGTCATCATCTTGGCAGATAAAAGTGAGAGTTTCCCTTCCACCAACCATGCTACAATGTTACTTCCTCAGAAGCACCTTGTACTGACCATTGCTGGAGACAAGATACCAGATTAAATGTATCAGCCTGATGGCAATTAATTCCTACCATGTGTTCCTAGGAACTTTAAAAATGAACACACACACCAAACAACACGGGAAAGATACTACATCACTGTTGATTTTGGATGCAAGAATTCCTCTTGCAGGTAAAAATGCATTTTTCTAAACTCCTCATCAATACTTCACTAACAGAATCTGTATAACAATTTCTAACAATACAAACAACAACCCTACAATCTTACATTGAATTTCACATCTGCCAAAACAAGACTAGTAACTCTAGTAGCCAAAAAAAAAATATGTAATTTTTAAGTCTCACCACGGCCTCATTATTTTCCATCCAACAAGATGACAAGGCTGACACCCTCTCCCGCCCCCAACTCCCACTCCCCTGGACATTAGCCCTCTCTACCTCAAGGGCTTTTGAGATACGTTGTCTGATACACCTGACAAAGGTAGTCACCAATAAAATTTTCTTAGGACCTACCTAAACAACTAGTCAAACAGATGAAGCACTTGAGTATTTGACAGATAGAACTAAAAGGAAGCACCCGAAGACACAATGAACATCCAACAAGAATTGTCTTCTTCTGGGTTAGAATATAGACACATTTGGTAAGAAGAGAACTTTACTGCTGTCTCCCTTTGCAGACTGTCCCATTAGAGTAATGTATGGAGTTTTGGGTAGTTGAAGGGCCCTCAGCTAAAAATATGGAAACACTGGAAGTAGGAGGAAGTCATCTAAACCAAATTTCAATAACCCAGATCAACCTGTACATTGCAAGCTTAGACTCATGTTCTCCTAGGCTCATCAAATGCTCATCAAACCAGGTGACCCAGTAACACCACAGTAGTCCCTTGACGTGGTTGTACATAGTTTCTGTATGTAGCATAGATTAGGTCTTACCCAGGTTTCCTCACCAGGCTAAAGCCTTAGACATGTCCCCGGGGAACCCAATGAAAGTTCTGTAACCAAGTCAGAAGACAATTGGATCATAACCAGGTCCCCTGACTCGGTCATACTATAAATAGGGGTCTCTATTTTCCAGAAAAAAAAACAGTGAGGAGAAAGAGCATGTGCACTGCACTTCTCCAGAAAACAAGATGGTGCTTAGAGCTCTCTTGCATGCCTGGATCAGCTGAAGTAGACTGAACTCTTCATGCAGAAAGTTGGGGGAAATATTTCCCTTTGGGCAGGCCCTTTTGTCTACTAGCATATAAAAGCAATTTAGACTAATTCACTAGAAGCACTGACTGGCATGGAATAGGACATTTGCCCTCCCTGGCAGGAGATTTATCTCCCCATTGACAGAAACTGCAGGAATGATTCCACAGATGCAGGAGAGGACTGGAATTCAGGAGCTCTGGCTTCAGTTTCTATTAATTCTACTGTGTGATTTTGGGCATGCCACTTAATCCCTCTGTGCCTCAGGTATCCATCTATAAATGGAGAATAATAATAATACTCCTCTACCTCATAAGGATGTCATGAGCATAAATTCATTTTTTGTGATGCACGCAGATACTACTGTGATGGGACCAACATAAGTATCTACACAGACAAGTTTTACTTTTGGTCCCTCTATTTACATACGATACAGCCAAAATGTTGCCGAACACGACTAGAGCTCACAGGTGCGATCAGTTCATCTTAAGTACCAAAACACTCCTCTTACTAGTCTCACCTCAAAGAATTTTACAAAGAGTCTTTCTATACTTGAGAGTAGAAAACAAGTACTGGATGAAAACTACAATATAGAGGGAGGAAAGCAATCTGAAGATATAAAAAATTGGAGCAATACCATTTACTACTGTTGCCTGCTACTCAAAACTCTAAGACAGGAAAACACATCTCTTCTAGTTTGCTAGATACTGAGGGTACGTCTACACTACGAAATGAGGTCAATTTTATAGAAGACTATTTTTAGAAATGGATTTTATACAGTCGATTGCGTATGTCCACACTAAGCACATTAAGTCGGCGGAGTGTGTCCTCACTACCATGGCGAGCATCGACTTACGGAGCGGTGCACAGTTGGTAGTTATCCCACAGTTCCCGCAGTCTCCGCCGCCCATTGGAATTCTGGGTTAAGCTCCCAATGCCTGATGGAGCAAAAACGTTGTCGCGGGTGGTTTTGGTTACATGTCAGTCGCCCCTCCCTCTGTGAAAGCAACAGCAGACAATCGTTTCGCGCCAGACACCACGGCGATTAGAAGAGCACAGCAAGGCACGCTGCGCATCAGAGAGGCTTTGAAAACCAGTTTCATGACTGGCCAGGCTTCGGTGTGACAGTTGTGTGTGTTTCTTCTTGATGCAAACCCGTCCCTTTTGTTAATTTTAATTCCCTGTGAGCCAACCACCCTCCCCACTTCGAAATAAAGTAACTATTGTTTTGAAACCATGCATTCTTTCTTTATTAATTAAAAAAAATGAGAACGGACAAGGTAGCCCAGGTGGGGTGGGGGAGGAGAGAAGGACAAGGCCACATTGCTTATTGGTGCCACAATAAAAATCAAACTCTTTGAATGCCAGCCTTCTGTTGCTTGGGCCAATCCTCTGGAGTGGAGTGGCTGGGTGCCCGGAGCATCTCCCACCCTCCCCCCGCATTCTTGGGCATCTGGGTGAGGCGGCTATGGAACTTGGGGAGGAGGGCATGCATACAGTGGATGCAGCGTGGGTCTGTGCTCTTGTTGGCTTTCCTGCAGCTCCAACAGATGCTTCATCATGTCCATTTGCCCCCCCATTAGCCTCAGCATCACGTCCTGCCTCCGCTCTTCGCACTCACTTAATTCTTTCCTGGCCTCTGCCACTGAATGCCTCCATGCATTAAGTTGTGCCCTATCAGTGCGGGAGGACTGCATGAGCTCAGAAAACATGTCATCGCAAGTGCGTTTTTTTCCCACCTTCTAATCTGCGATAACCTCAGGGATGGAGATGATGGGGGAGCGTAGAAATATTCTACGCTCTATGATTCTGGGGGGGACTGCATGGTCACCTGTGCTGCTGAGTTCGCCACGCTGACCAAACAGGAAATGAAATTCAAAAGTTCTCGGGGCTTTTCCTGTCTACCTGGCTAGTGCATCGGAGTTCCAAGTGCTGTTCAAAGCGGTCACAATGGAGCACTCTGGGATAGCTCCCGGAGGCCAATACCATCGATTTGTGTCCGCACTACCCCAAATTCGACCCAGCAAACTCGATTTTAGCACTACTCCCCTCACCGGGGAGGAGTACAGAAGTCGATTTTAAAAGCCCTTTAGGTCGACGGAATGGGGTTGGTTGTGTGGACGCATTCATTTTTAAATCGACCTAACGCGGCTAAATTCGACCTAACCCCGTAGTGTAGACCAGGCCTAAGAGACAGATCCCCACCTACACCCAAGATGCACACAGCACAATTCTGGGTAATATAATGTTCAAAGATGGCTTAAAAAGTAGCTTAAGAGCCTCTGAACCACCAGAGGTTGATCATAAGAGCTCTTGCACTGAAGTGATCCTCCTTGAGTCAGCTAACATCAGTTTTAGGCCCAGTTTACAATGACAGTGTGGCACAAAATGATCACGCTACATTGAAAAATATGGTCCAAACAGCTCAGAAAATTGTTTAACAAAGCTTAACTTTTCCTGGTGAATTTAAAACAATAGCACTGAAGTTTAGGGTCTACTTTAGTAAACTGTATCTTAGAAACAGTATGAATTTTAAAATGAGAAATGACTATAGATTGGTATTGCAGATTTGAGGAGAGCTTCTCTTCAGTGCACTGAACTTTCATATTAAAGCAATCCTTCTTAGCAACATGATGTTGCACAATATTGGCAAAACAATATTTTTAAAACATTTAACAAAATAAAAGTATTTTGACTCATGAAAAGCATATTGTAGAGACATGAATGAAAAATTGTTTAGTTTTTTCTTTAGTAACCACATTATTCAAATTTTACTCTGTGACTCCCTATCATTTTAATGGGGCAGTATTCAAATAGAATAATGTGAGAAGTCACATTATGTTCCATATATTTCTCATTTTTAGAATGTGCCTATCTTCTTGGTATCTAAAGACAGATGTAGTTACTCTATGTTTTTGTATTTAAAGCTTTTTTCAATATTTATTTTAAATCCTATATATGGTGTATAAAAGATTTGAAATCTTACTCTGCAAGCTAAGTCATGGTCCCAACGTTTAAAAAGTAATAATTCCCATGAGACAGCATACAGATAAAGGATATAATATAGCAAATTGTTTTTTAAATGTACCATCTTCACTACATGTACATATTTAGACCAAAACAGATTGTGCACTAAAGTACATATTTGTGCACTAAAGTACATATTTGTGTATTTCAGATTATTTTGCTTTTGAAATCAGCATTTAAGCCAATAAGAATCTTCAGTCAGAGTTAAAGGCATAAATAAGTAATCAACTTTGCTTCATTCAAGCAAATAGATTAGAGTTTTTAGTAAATCACTGTAGTAACAGTGTTATCTTAACCTGAGAGAGTGGAATAACTTCCTTGAGCTAAGCAGGTAGAGGAGCATGGTTCTGTTTGCCTTGAGAAAAGTTTACAGCTTCCTTTGAGCATCAGTTTTTCAAGGACTTACTGTGCCATTCATAAAGAAAACCTATGTGGTCTGCAGGACTGTTGTAACCTCACATCCCAATTTCCCCATAAATGAACGACTGTCACAAGCAAATTGTGCGGCTGCTAGTGCAGGTATGTAAAGAAAATATTTCTCAGGCCAAGGAAAGGAAAAGAGTGAGTAACCAAAACACAAACAATTTAAAACCCACATCAATGTACAGTTGACAGTGTATCTGCGTAATGCAATAAGAATCAAACTAAATGGGTAGTCCGTGTGGTTTTAAACTTGAAAAGGAGTTACCCTTTTGGGCTTCCTTTCCTCAATTTGTTCAAAGTTATTTTCCTTCAGTTGATAATACTTGTATCTGAAAACACACTTGAAGACTCACTTCTTTATAGCAAAAATATGGAGATTACAGAGTTGGTGTCCTGGTAGCAGAAGAATAATTGTAAGTTATAGGTCTAATTTTCCAGAGGTGCTGAGCACTAACAACCCCAATTAATCAATGGAAAATGTAGGTGATCAGCACTTCTGAAAATCAGGCCCTGTTTGTTCAGGATCCATAAATGTGATTTCTTGGGACAAACATGGAGTGAATGCTGATGGAGTAAATGATTACTTCTACAATCAAACAAAATTCTCCTCAGTGAGTTGAGTCCAAATAAAATTTGCCTCAACCTACTCTCTCCCTTTATTTCTTCCTTCACTCACCCTCAGATCACTAGTAACCACAGACATTTACAATGCTTTATGACTGAGCTATGGATCAGGTAACTATAAGGATCTATACCTAAGCTGCTAAATGAGAAAATAATAAAACTATCTTGTAACTCTTAAAAAAAAAACATTGTGAGACTACACCCCATATTTTTAATAGAAATATTATAGGATATGATTATGGCATAACTATGATGTATTTCATGCAAGATAGGTTCATGTGAGATATCATTGAAAAGGTTATGATCTACTGAATATGATTATCCTATCTGTATGCATGTATCATTTTGGTATCTGAAGTTAGGAATGTTGTCTATGCATCTATTACAAATGTGTTTACACCTGGGGAACGCCCACTAGGCAGAATGCAATCAGTCTAGATGGCTGGCTGGGAAGGGCCTCTAGAGAAAACAATAGGCCTTAGAAGAAGTTTATCTCCCACTGGGGAGCCTTCCTGAGGAGGCTACAAACAGCCTCCGAATCATGGCTGCTGTGAACCTACAGGGACACGTGACCAAGTCACCTGGTACTAGACACCATCTTGGAATACCAGTGTTTTTCCACTCACCAGGTGAGGGAACCAAGCTTGGAGACAAAGGGTTCCCACCATATGCAAAAGCTATTTAGGCAGGGGAGTGACATCATCATAGTTCTTCACTAACTCCCCACCCAAAGATGACTCTTGGAAACACCTGAGGAACAAGGACTGAACTGGGGGGGGGGGGAGGGCTGGACCCATGCTAGAGGGATTTCTAGCCTGTGAAAAGAATACCTAGGGTTTTAAGTTGCGAGCAAGGGCAGCTGGCCCCTTAAGAATCTCTGCAACTGGCTTAAATCATCATTTTGGTGAGACATTGCTACTTAGATCTAATTTATTTAATATATTAAGCTGTGATTGCGTTTTTGTTTATTTGCTAGGTAATCTTCTTTGAGCTGTTCGCTATCCCTTATAATCACTTTATATCTATCTTTTGTAGTTAATAAACTTATTTTTGCTTTGTCTAAAACCAGTGTGTGGGAGTCATAACTTGGGTCAGAAAGCAGTGTATATTCCTCTCCACATTGAGAGAGGGGGCGAATTTCATGAGCTTACACTGTACAGTTCTCTGTGCAGCGCAAAATGGTATAATTTTGGGTTTACCCTACCGGCGGGGGGGAGGGGTGGGGAGTGCACTTGAGTAACTGGGCAGTTCCTTAGCAGAGCTGATCTCAGCATCTGTATGTTGCTGCAGCTGGTTGTGTCCCTACCTGTATGTGTGCTGGAGGGGACTTGAGGGTTGTCAGAGCAGTACAGTGTAAATGGAGCCCAGGTTCGTGGGTCAGGCGGGCTCAGTGGTACCCCAGTTCCAGGTGGCATCCCAGAGGGAACCCGTCACAAACATATTAGCCAAACTGCTACAATAAACTTCCCAATGCCTTACATAATGCCATGCAGTATTTCTCTTTACCTAGAATGGGGACAGTGCATACTTCATCTACATTGCTCCATACATGTGTCTATCCCTAATCTACAGGAGCCATTTTTATAGATACTAAATACAACCTCCATACTCATTACCTTCTTGAGCTTTCTGTTGAAACTTCCAATAAAAAGGTCAATTGTAATAGTATTTTCTGGTGATATAGATACTCTCATGAAGAATCTGAGGCCACCAAAACACATTCCAAGTAGATGCTGGGCAGCCAGAAGTAAGTAAGTAATGTTCAATCACTACCAACATGGGGAAAATTGAAAGTGGTAATTTACTGTACAAGTGAAAGGCTTTCTATCCTATGATCAATCCGCCCTGCCATCCAGCCTCCTATAAACATACTTCTCACATCAGGCTGCTAAACATTAGAAAAGTCCTTTTAAAGATTCAAAGGATGCGAGTCTCTCCCCTAGATAGTACAGAGGGACCAGTGCAGAGGGGCCAGAAACAGCATAGATGAGCTACAAAAGCCCTGTATCTGGCTGGAGAATTCTGCGGGCATGGGAACTGAGAAAGACAACCACAGGCTGCATTCCAAGAAGCTCCCTGTAAGCCCGATGCCTGAGGACATGCTGGGTTGTGGCTAGGGGTCAGAGGGAAATGTCAATGGCAGGGCGGGAGCATGCAGTGCTGAGAAGGCTCTGGGGAGTACTGTAAGTCCATAGGGCAGTCCACGGAGGCTGCCATAACCTAGGCACTCCTGCCATCCGCCCTGCCCCCCGCATTATCTAAATTACACCAGTGGCCACTTCAGCCTCCTGATCAGCCCAGAATCAGGAAGGAACAAGGGTGGCTTCAAGTTACCTTAGCTCTCTTCCGCCCCCACCCCCCCCACCTGGCCCACAAATTCTGTGTTGTATCTCAAGGAAGTGCAGCACAGAAATTCAACCAATTTTTTTGGCCTTCCTGGAAGAATTTTAGAAGGAAGTATGTTTAGAGTTAAATTAGAAATTAACCCACTCTGCTGGAGTACATGGAAGAAGGTGCGCCATACAGCAGACCATTAAAGTGGAGAGCATTAAGTGGAGATCATGGATAGAATAGCTTCTGCGTCACTTGTATATGAGGAATCACTTTCAAATAGGTCAGCACAAGGACAGTGTTGGGGCAGGCCTTGGGAGTGACTATTCAATCCATGGATATGTAGAGGAAAGACAATTTAAAGACAAGGAAATGGGGAACTGAGGCACAGAGAATGAGCAGGTTGCCCAAATTCCTGCATAAAGTCTATGGCAGAACCAATAATCAAACTGAGGTCAAATCAAAAAATCAAACCCTTTGAGGCATTCCCTCCTGCCTCCACTCCTCTCTCTGCACAAGATCTCACTGATTTCTTCCAAGAGACAATTGACAGAATATGATGAAATTCCTCCTCCCCATAGCTTGCCTCCCCTTCCCCTCCTATAACTCTCACTGCCTTCTTCTGTCAGAGACAGAAGTGTCTCATATGCTCTCCTCCTCTAGCTCCTCCAATTGCCCCAGTGACCAAATCCCATTCCAGCTCCCAGCCTCCCTAGGACCCACTCTCATCCCCTACCTTACTCTTCTCCTGACCCTCTTGCTCTCTTCTGGCTCTTTTCCCCTCACAATACAAGCATCATCTAGTCTCTCCCACCTTAAAAAAAAACCTTTGACCCCACAGGTCTCTCCAACTACTGACCCTTCTCACTTCCTCCTCTAAGCTCATTGAATATGCTGTTTACAATGACTGTCTGGAATTTCTCTCCTCCAATTCCATCCTAGACCCTCTCCAATCCTGCTTCTGCTCCTTGCACTCCATTGAACTGCTCTTGCTAAAGTCTTTAATGACCTCTTCCTAGCTAAAGCTCAGAACCAGTACTCCATCCTCATCCTTCTTGACCTAGTAACCAATATTATTTCACTGTTTCCTTGTACTCCCTATCTGGCTGTACCCATCTGTTATCTACCATCTTATAGCTAGACTGTAATCTCCTTGGGACACAGAGTGTCTTTTGTTCTGTGTTTGTACAGCACCCAAGCACGATAGGGTCCTAGTCCTGACTAATGCTTCTATGCACTACAGTAATATAAATAATAAATAAGTCACACTCCAGTGCCTTGTTCTAGTAAATAAAAGGAAACATGAACTTGTAATTAAGGCACTGGTCTGAGGCTTAACATAGGATATCAGAACAGGATTGGTAGAATGTGTTTCCTAAAAATCTATACAAATGAAGTATTATGGATAATGGTCATTTATTATATATATGGTATTTCTGAATACTCCCAAGGGGAACACGAGATGCAATTCTTGTTTAACAACAGTTATTCAATAATACTTCAGACTTGGGCTAGGATAATTTAATTTAAAATAATAGGATATTAAAACTATTCAATTATCTAGGAGTAACCTTGAGCAGAAAAACGTAATATCTCATTTGGTTCCTATTTCAATCTCTCTGCCTAGAAACCACTCCTTTTAGTACAGTAACTCCTCACTTAACGTTGTAGTTATGTTCCTGAAAAATGTGACTTTAAGCGAAACGATGATAAGCGAATCCAATTTCCCCATAAGAATTAATGTAAATGAGGGGGTTAGGTTCCAGGGAAATTTTTTTCACCAGACAAGAGACTATATTAGATATACATATACACACACACACACACACACACACACACACACACACACACAGTATAAGTTTTAAACAAACAATTTAATGCTGGTACACAGTGATGATGATTGTGAAGCTTGGTTGAGGTGGAGGAGTCAGAGGGTGGGATATTTCCCTTACTGTTAAATGATGAACTAGCAATTGGCTGAGCCCTCAAGGGTTAACTCTCTCACTCTGCAAGGCAGCAGGAATGGAGGGAGAGATGCTCATTTCCCTTAAGTACACTGCCTTGTTAATTGCAGCAGCTGCAGTCTCAGCAAGCTGATCTAAGCTCCCTCCGTATGGAAGATGGGGTAAGCGGGGTGCAGGAGCAGGGGGACACCCTGACATTAGCCCCCCTCTTCCTTCCCTCTCCCTCCCCGGCACAGCAAGCAGGAGTCTCGGGGAGCAGCGCCAAGGCAGAGGGCAGGAGCAGCACATGCGGCAGTGGGGGGAGGGACACAGGGGGGAACTGCAGGTTCCAAGCCCCCACCAGCTAGCTGCAACGGGCTGCTCTTCCTGCAAGCAGTAGACAAAGCAGGCGGCTGCCAAATGACGTTAGAAGGGAGCATTATACAACTTTAAACAAGCATGTTCCCTAATTGATCAGCAATGTAACAATGAAATAACGCTAACCGGGACGACTTTAAGTGAGGAGTTACTGTAGTACATTTATCCATATCATGAATGCTTATTGTACCCTTACAGACTGATAATTCTATATGTTGTAGTGTCCTTGAAAAAGTCTATCAATATTGTAAAATTATAGATGGCCAAATTACAAGAGGCCAAGAGGATAGTTTGCATCTGACACACTGGTCTTTGTTTCATTAGTAGTAGGCATACAGTTCCATATTTTCAATTTTATGTGAACTAAATCCTCTGTGCACTTTTGCTTCTAACTTGAACATGCGCAACATCCAATGCATGCATGTATGTTTAAGATTTGTACACAACACATACTCCCAGATGGGTGCAACCTCAAATTCAGGCATTAGCAAGTCAGGATATAAAAAAAAGTTTCCATGCACTATTGAAATTGTGAGTCAGTTGCTCAGTTCTATACAAAAAGTTGTTTATGGACTTTGAAACTTTACTGAAATATACCCTATTCTCTCTCTAGTAGACAAAATCACCACCACTTCTTAGTATTTTGTTTTTCCATTAGTCCCTTGAGAGAATATGCACCTCTGTCAGAACTTCTCTGGACAGTCTCCATATCTGGTACTATATTTGTAAAAAGAAGCTTTAAATAGCTATTCAAGGCAACTCTCATGGTAGGGGGAAAGCTCAAGTAACAAGAAAGAATAATAGTAGCTTAACACTAGTTCACATCTGACATATTAGCCCACATGCTTAGGGTTACTATATTTCACGTTCCTAAATAAAGGACACTGCTGGGGGCGGGGGGAACTGGAGGGGAGTACAGCAGCCACCATTCTCCAACCACCCAGCTCCAAAGGCAGCACCGCTGCCAGCAGCAGCTCAGAAGTAAGGGTGGCAATACCATACCATCCCACCTTTACTTCTGCACTTTTGCTGGCAGCAGCGCTGCCTTCAGAGCTCAGCCCTTGGCCAGCCATCGCCGCTCTCCGGCTACCCAGCTCTGAAGGAAGCACTGAAGGGTGGCAATACCACGGACATGAGTTCATATTTTAAAAACATCTTCCCAGATGGAGATCAGAGGACCCCAAAAAATAAATAAATAAAAAATAAAACTAAAAGGTCATGTCTGGGAAAATCCAGATGAATAGTAACCCTACCCGTGCTATGGAGCAAGAGAATCCTGCACAGGAAGAGCCTCCTAATTAACTTTCTCTAAAAAAGATTCCCCACCAAAACATCTACTGAAGAGGTCATGGAGGAAGAGGGAGAAATCCTTTAAAATGCCTCACATTTTATACAGCTTCAAAAAAGCATCTTTAAAATTAGAGGAAAGAGTTTTGAAGTGAACATACGCAGAAGGCAAATGACAGATTCTTTATTTGTAAAAATGTAATTATGTATTAAGGGAGACATTATCTCCCCAAATGCAAATGGAAGCTGACACTTCACTCTATCAAGAACAAAGAAAGTCTTTGTATAAAAAGCTGTAAGACTCAGAAAAAGTAAAACAGACTCTGGGAGCTCTCTGAACATACCTACAAAACGTGAGCTATCGAGTGACACAGAGGAGCTAGGAATGGCTAGTAAATGGCCTCTGTTGTGGGATCCGATAGAACAAGTGTGCACCATTAATTGATGTGGACACATTGGCAAAATGAGGACAGACACATTCATGGAATTAAGCAGTAGGCCACTATTTTTATTAAACTTTAACACAGGGAGGGTGCTATCTGCCCATCATTGATACTCTCCTATACCAAGCATTTAATTGGTTCCAGAGCAGGGCTTGTAGACCTCTTACCATATAACTAGGGGCCTACCAAATTCACGGCAGTGAAAACATGTCATGGACCATGAAATCAGACCTCCCCTGTGAAATCTAGCTATTGGAATGTAAGCAGAGGCAGGATGATCTCTACCCTGACATCCGGTGGTGAATTGTGGCGAGTTGTGGAAAAGAACTTCAGGGGCTGATCTTGTTTGCATAGGCACACCCACCCTGCCTAGCATGAGCCCAAATGGTCACTTTGGCTGCTGTGGGGATCCCCAGTTTCTCTGTTATTGGGGCAGGAAGAATAAAGCGTTGTTACCCTGATTACGTGAATCAAGGACAATGAAACTGTTTTATGACAGAGGGACTCGCCATCAACTAAGTAGCACTCGCTAGACAAGGGACAGGGGTTCCAAACCCAGTGAATTGAGGGAGAGGCTGGGGATAGGTATTTGTACCTGATGGTACGAGTCCTCTTTGCGGGCCTGAAATACCAATTACACTTCCTCCTCTCTCTACTGTGGAATATCAGAGCTAATTTTAATTCCATTAGGAATCTAGTTACAGGCTGGTGAGCTGAATTCACTTTGGGCCAAGGGTGCACCAGCACTGAGGCTCCCCCCCTACAAGCTGAAATCACTAAAGAGCTAAAATTACTGAGCACTGAAATCACTGAGTGCTGGGGGGGGGTGGGCCTGAAGATATGTTGCTGAGCAGCTGGTGGAGCAGTTCACAAGACGACTGGAGGAGCAGAGCAGCTGGTGGAGTGGCTCGCAGTGAAGGCTGCCACAGAACCCCATGGAGAGGCGGGGCAGTCGGCCTTGGACCACGTAAGATGCCCCTTAACACCGCTGTGCAGGCACCCCCCGGGCTGGGAGATAAAACTCTGCAGATAAACTTTTGAACTCTGGGGCTGCACTGACCAGGGACAGAGACTTTTGGGTTGTTGGACTTTTGGGACTTTGGGTGATTTTTTGGGTTGCTGGACTTAACACCCTGAGAAGGGAAAAGAATACTGCCAAACTTACTTGGGGGGGTGGGTCTTTCGCTCATGGTTTGTGTTATGAATCCTGTTTGTGGTGTTTCCCCAACATAATGCTGCATTGTTTCCCTCCTTTATTAAAAGGATTTTGCTCCACTCAGACTCTGTACTTGCTAGAGGGGAAGTATTGCCTCTTAGAGGCGCCCGGGGGTTGGTATGTAATTGTCCCAGGTCACTGGGTGGGGGCTCGAGCCGGTTTTGCATTGTGTTATTGAAATGGAACCCCTAGATACTGAACCCGGCCCTTGTTGCTGCCAACTCAGACGGGCAGAAGAATTACAGGAAGGAAAGGGCAGGGCAGGAGACCCCTATCATGCACCAGACTCCCCTGCATGGCTGCTCTCGGAGGGAGATCAGACCCACCCTCAAGGTACCACCCCTAGCTGCAGGAAGCTCCGTGGCTGCACTGCCTTCAGATGACATGGTCATCCTAGCTGCTAGTCCTGGCCAGGCTGGGAAGGGACGGAACTTTTCTCCCCCTGCACAGCTGGTCTAGGCAGGGAGATCAGACCTGCCTCTAGATACCACCCCCTTCACCCCACGGCTGCAGGAAGCTCCACGGCTGCTGCCTTCAGTTCTGCGCTGCATTCAGACAGCTGCAGAGCTGCAGCTGGGGGAGGTACCCGGAAGGTGGGTCTGATTCTCCTCACCCCAAGAGTGGCCATACAGGGGAAGAGGAAGTTCCATCCCTCCCCAATCCTGCCAGGACTAGCAGCTAGGAGCCCCTGGCTGGGGCTCTCCCAGCAGCACAGGAGAGATCAGACCCATTTCCAGGAAGCTCCGGGTCTGTTGCCCAGTCCCAGAGCTTCCTGCAACCATGGGAGGTACCCAGAGGTGGGTCTGAGCTACCCCCCAAGAGCAGCCATGCAGGGCAAGAGCAAGTCCAGTCCCTCCCCAGCCTAGTCAGAACTAGCAGCTAAGAGCCCCTGACTGGGGCGCTTCCAGCAGCACAGGGGAGATCAGACCCACCTCCACTTCTGGGAACCTCCGCTCAGCTCTGAAGGCAGCACAAAAATTAGGGTGACATTCCCACGACCCCCTGACAACAGCTTTGCGACACACCACAACCCCATTTTGGGTCAGGACCCCCACAGTTACAACTCCACGAAATTTCAGATGAAACATGAAAACACTTTGACTGTGAAATTGACCAAAATGGCCCATGAATTTGGTAGGGCCCTACATATAACCCATAATTCAGAGTGGCTCTCCTTAGCCTACCCCCTCCCCCCCCAGGACTCAGCTCTCTCTGAGTCCTAGCACCCTCGCTCCCTCCCCCCCATCCAAGAGGGACAGAGGGTGGAGCAGGGTGGGGGCCTTGGCCCGCAAGGACCACAAGGTCTGACCTTGGCCCATGAGGGCAACAAGATCTCAACCTATCACATGAGCCCAAGGCCCATCACCAAAATCCCAGGTCTTTTACCTCTGGGAACAGTTCATTTTATTTTCTTACCCACACTGGAAACTGGCTACAAGTTGTGAAGAATAAAGAACTCCACCCCAGTACCTCAGCTTGTTTACCTTAACTCACAATATCCCCCACTCAGTGATCCAGGTGGGTGGCATTTTTAACCATTGCAATCTCATTACCTGAAATAACACAGCTTTTTGTAGCCTTCTACTAAACAAAAATTAACATAAATGTCCCTTTGTTTTTATGAGGTTCTTTTCTAGTTCTCAAAGAACAGTATTTTTAAAGTACAACTAAGTTAGAGTTGACTGTTAACAATGGGGTGCAGTGTCTGACTGAGTATCCCAGATATGAGAAAATCCCAAAAGAGATGAAAATAAAAGGTCCAACTAGTCCAGTGGTCTCCAGATCACAATGTATGGGGGTTAGTGCTAGCACACAGCAAACGCTCATGACAGGTTTACCACAGCTAGGCTATCACTGGCAGTCCACTCAAGAATAGCTTAAAACTGGAATATCATGGGTAAATTGTGAACAGGAAGTCAGGTGAGTTGACAGACCTGTGTAGGAGGGCTTATATACACTTACTCATGTTAGTCATAGCTACTAGTTAGTACTTTTAAACTAACTAATTAAATTAGCCAAAAATAATTTAAAAAATGTAAAAGCATTAAGGCTTTTCAATGGAAAATTTTATTTTAATTAAATTAGATTGAATACAGAATAGGATTTTAAATTATTTCAACGGTGATTTTAAGTACACTGGCCATACATTTTATTTCTTTTCCATTTGTAGTTGAAATGATGACACAGCAGTCACAACTATCATATCCATCTTTGTTCTGTGATACAGCTGACTGGGGGGAGGGAGAAGGAAAATGAGATTTTTCAAGTCTCTACAGCCAACTAGCTACAAAACTGTGAGAGACTAGAACTCCTGCTATTATTCCACTATGTGAAAGAACACAGTTATATGTTGCCACTTCCACAGGCGTGTCATAGAATTCTTTTAGCTTTGCCATACAACAGGGGTTGGCAACCTTTCAGAAGTGGTGTGCTGAGTCTTCATTTATTCACTCTAATTTAAGGTTTCGCGTACCAGTAATACATTTTTACAAGGTCTCTTTCTATAAGTCTATAATATGTAACTAAACTATTGTATGTAAAATAAATAAGGTTTTTAAAATGTTTAAGAAGCTTCATTTAAAATTAAATTAAAATGCAGAGCCCCCCAGACCGGTGGCCAGGACCCGGGCAGTGTGAGTGCCACTGAAAATCAGTTCGCGTGCCGCCTTCGGCACGTGTGCCATAGGTTGCCTACCCCTGCCATACAACACAGTCTTGAATTGCCACAGCATTCAAACAGTCCTGCCAGTGAGTGGAGAATCCTGAGATTTTCATTTGCTTCCCTTTGTGCTTCAGTTTCAATAGTCCTTGATGAACAAGAGCTATGAGACATAAGAATTAATGGCCCAATCCTTCATCTCTTCTACACCCAAATCTTTTGGCCTTAGATTGCAGAACTGGACTCAATCATTTGATTAAGGTGAGTGCTACTGTTTTTCAATAAAGAAAGGTAAGGAAAACAATTAGACAATTTGAAAATACCAGATCAATAAGACACAACAAAGTACATTTTGTCACTTCCAGAACAAAAAATACAGAGGAGACCAATTTTGATTAGCCATAATGCAGTCACACAGGGCAGTCAGGGGAAGTAGGATCTCCCACCCTTCTGCATGGAGCAGGGGGACAGAGTGGTCAGAACCACGGATGTGCTTCTCTCTCCTATGTCAGCCAGGAGAGCTAACTGAGTGAAAAGGAGGGAAACCAAGCTGTCCACTAAAAAGGGGTGAAGTAACTTCTGTGCTCCAGAGCAGTAGAGGAGCATGAAAGAAATTATGACCCTTTAAGAAATTCACAATTCATTCACAAAGCTTGTTCTGAGGCAGGGCAGATATATGCTGTCCTGTACTAATAATTGATCCTAAAGACTCAATCTAGCCCAGGATGGTTAGATTACAAATGATTTTGGATAGCTTTACAGATAATATTCTGTCCATTCCGTTTTGCATACTGCTGAAAAAATAAAAAGCCCACTACAGGGAGAGTTAAACATACACTCCAAGGAAAACAAGTTTCTCAGAAATATAGGACCCCCATCTGCAGCCGTTTTTCCATCTACATTCTATTTTGTTATTAGTCTTCTTCAGTACATCAAAGACATCACTTCAGTGAGAATGTTATAGTTAACCTTCAAGACTTTCCTTTCATTATATCTATAGTAACAGAGGATGAAAGCCAGGATCTTGGCATTGCACAGGAACAGCATCTAAAAGCTTTAAAATAACTAATTTAAAATTCAGAGAGACACATGTTTCAAATCAATTTTACATCAAATTTTAAACTTCCCAATTGAAGGATCTTCTTCCACATATCTAGCTTTGCCCAATCTAAGGTAATATGAACAGAACTTATCATATAATAATCTCTTTGAGAAGCCCCTATACAAGGGGTCAACTACCTCATTTTTGGTAAAGGATGCATGTTCATCTCAATTTGAAGAAGGATAAGACAGTAATATGACCAGTTCTCAGGGGAATATGCTTTCTCTAGGACTTACTTTTGACCAATGCAACAATAACCAGAGATATCGCCATCTTCAGAAATAAATGTAAGACTTGCCTCTTTATTATGCTGGCTTTCACCAAGTTTTGCAGATTCAAGAAAATTGGGTAGTTCAGGTAAAGTTCAGATAAATTTCAAAACTTTTAGACACTGATCTAGACTGAACCCTCTAACGTTCAGCAATGGTTGTGGGACTGTTTAGGCTTGCCACACAGGCAGCAAATTGTAAAAAGACAAAGGGTTGGTCTATACTACACAGTTAGGTTGTCATAAGGCAGTTTATGTCAACCTAATTATGTCATTGTCTACACTACAGCCTTCCTTCTGACGATGCAAGTGCCCTACTACACCAACATCATAACTCCACCTCCACAAGAGGTGCAGGGCTTATATCAGTGTAGTTAGGGGAATGCAGTGTCTGTGTAGACACTGTGTCCCTTACATGGGCTGTTGGCTATCTTGTCAAGTTCAAGGCAGGAGCTGTGAAATTGACATGAAAGCCAGAAGGCTACAGCCCAGCTGCCCCTCTCTCTCTTGGAGAGCTGGGGTGAGAAGCCCCAGTAGCCCCCTGGTGAGCCATGAAATTGACAACTTTGTTGATGTTTTGGAGGCCAATCCTGAGTTCCTTGCTGACCCTGAAGACTATGAGACTTTGGGTTGTGCACAAATACCAGTGCAGACTTCTGCCAGTACTACCAGGAGAGCACTGTTGGGCAGAAGCGGAGCTCACACAGAATCATTGCTAACCTGACACAGTTCTGTCAGTGGGTGAGGCAAAATAAAGGACTGAATCATGAAAAAGAGGCCCTCAACTCCCACTGAAGCCAGTGAGCGTTGACAGCTCACCACATAGGGGGTAACAACACCTTGCAAGAGAAAGCTCAAGAGGGATTATGTGGGATTAATTTAACCCCAACTGTTGTAACACAGCGTGATTCAACAGTTAGAAAAGGCTCTTGAAAACGATCTTGTGTGGGGAAAAAATAATTGTAACAAAATTATCTTGCTTCTGAAAAGTCCCTTATGTATTCTTCTTTTGCTAATGTTTATCTTGTATTATTGACAAGTTTGGACTGGTACTTGCCAGCAGCCCAAGCTATATTCTTAGAACAGCTCAGAAAATACTGAGTAATTTTCAGAGGGGAAAAGAAAGCCCTTGCAGGAGTGTGTGGACTTCACTACCCATGTTCCTTGTGAAAATACAGGTCATTTGGGGCAAATCATCTGTGTTAAAAATATATCCGAACAACAAAATTTATCAACCTGTCCGGGATAATTTAGCAGCATCAAGGGAGGAGCATAAAATCTACCAACAGCAGAGAAATCACTCCAAACATCCCCTCAGTTTGAACTCTGCCTCATCTACATAATATAGCACTATATTTAATTATATAATTTTGGCATGTTCATGCTCAGATTGAGGCAGCTGTGCAGGGGAACTACAGTTACTGGCCCAGGCCAGGCGAGGCCCAACTACTATTAAAGAAACTATGTTGACCTAAACTGTTGGGGTATTTATTATGCGATAAATACTAACAGTGACTTTTGATGCACCAAACTCATTCTAACACTCTTGACATGTCACAAGGGCACAGTCTCTGTCATCGCTTTCATCAGCATTAACAAATAAAATAGTACTAACAACGATTAATGCACTCAGTATGCTATGCAACAGACTAAAACTAAGTGCTACTGAATAAAATATCACCCTCCTAAAATACTGATTAATGAGAATTATATTGAGGGGAGAACACTCCATGTGGCCTTAAAAGCATAAAATGAGAGGTATTAACATTACAGCTATATACTTCGTTCTTTAATAAAAAAGTTTACGCTTATATTGAGTGTTACATGTTCAAAGCAGTGTACAAACATTAACTAATCCTAAAAACAAGGAAAATACAAGAACCAGCACATTAAAGAAAGACCTTCTAAAGACAGAATAAAAATGTCAGCATCCATAATTATATTTTACTTAACCTTTTTAAGGTTTGGAAACAAGCAGATGTTATGTTACATCAATCCAATAAAAAGATACTTGTCTATAGGCTAAATCCCCCCCCACCCCCAATTTAATTCTCATCTCTTCTTTTTCCCACCCCTGACTCCCTGGTCAACCTCATCAGGTGCTCACCCTACCAGGTGATTTGTTGCTTAATTGCCAGCCCACCTGGGCAGACAGATTCTTCTGGGTAAGAGGAGACCTATTGTCTAGGGTGGTTCCATTTCAATGAGAGCATGCTTAACTTAACAACCCTTTATTTCAGAGTAGCAGCCGTGTTAGTCTGTATCCGCAAAAAGAACAGGAGTACTTGTGGCACCTTAGAGACTAACAAATTTATTAGAGCATAAGCTTTCATGGGCTACAGCCCACTTCTTCGGATGCATATAGCTATATGAACCCTTTATTGTTAGCCCTGAGCTACTACCTCTTGGAATGCCGGTCCAACAGGGAAGTAAAAGGAAAACAGGGAAGGAAAACAAACTCCACACTCAAAAGCGGGTATGCAGTCTGACACAGATACAGGTCAGTGTCCCCAATATCATACAGAATTCATAAGCTGTACATAGAAAGATTTCCCAAATCACCACATAGGTGTTCCAAAAGAAATTCCCAGGACACAGATATAAGCGGGAAGGAAGGTGGTGCACACAATCAGGTGACATTTACCCCTGTGCAGAGGATTCATACAGAGGTAAATTTCAGCCATACCTGAAGGGAAAATGAGGAAAAGCCACAGCTCACAGTGGGATAAGTTGCCACGGTTGGAGCAAAAAGTGCCTGAAGTCTTGAAGAGGCTGGTTCTTACACCAATTACAGTCTAGCTAGTCACTGGATTTAATTTGCCTCCATTTAAGATTCTAACAGACAGAGCACTGGTCTAGAAGCCAGAAGCTGTTCAATTCTAGTCATGACTCTGCAACTGATTAATATTGGGTAGCCTTGGGCAAACCTTAACATTCTTGTCTCAGTTTTCCCTTCTGTGAAATGGGAACAATAATAAAACATCCAGAATCGCATCTCTCTAAGATGGAAGTACATTCCTTTCACACACAACTTCCTTCGTAACCACTTTACACAGGAATGCAGACTACGTCAGAACTTACCCCAAACTGCATAACACATTGCCTGACATCAATCTATTTTGTTGCCTTTTTATCATATTTTAATGCTTATTTATAAATTCACATTTGCAAAAATACAAACTATATCTTTATGCTTAGAAATCTTGAGGAAAAGGGAAAATATTTGATGTTTCCCACTATAAAGCCATTTAAAATACAACAGATGTTACACTTTGCAGTTCGGAGAGCATGTAGGTAAATGTGCTGGCCAGTAAGTTCTCTGCAACAGGTCACAGAGTCTGGATAATTAAAAACCTGTTTTGCTCAGTAAAGGAACACCAGCTGTGAGATTTAAGTTATTGTTTACTCATTTAGGTTAGTGCCACAGGAACTTCATCTTCCATTTAAACACCCATCATAAACAAGTCAAAACCATTCCAGTTTAATACCTCATCGCAAAAAAGACATCTCTAACCATGCAGCACCCCACTCCTCTATTCAAATGTATTTGCATAGTTGCACGTTCTCTGGCCTGTCCCCAAAACAACTCTCCAAACAAAAGCAGATCGAGTCCCCAGAAGGCAGACTCATAGGGGATACAAACACCCTGTGTGGGCTCACCACAACCTGCAAAGTTGTGCAAAGGCACCCCTCTTGCAAAGTAGAGCTGTATTGGTTCTGCTGCTTATCAGGCCTTATATCCCCATAGAAAAGCTTGGGGCAGGACTTGCCTCTTGGTTTTAGAGAATATCTAGGTTCAGAGGCAGCGCATATAAAATTATCGTATTCTGTAATTTTAGTACGCTATACATATATACAGTGCATTTTGTAAAAGATATTCAGGTAGCTGTAAACCTACTAAATTTTTAAAACAAGTTTAGTTAACTAAAGTTTAACTTGAGACCTGTGTGTAAATACACATTTTGAGAAAGCCCTCTAGCTTGCAATATTCCTATTTCATCAGGAAGGAGTGATGCCACACCAGAGTCTGTCTCAGGGCACAATTTGTTGGTTAAGCAGAAAATTTAGGAATAATACCAAAATTAAGAAGTTCCTCTGCATGACATGGGCTATAGTTCCCAAAGGCTCTCTCCTCTCCTCTGATCCAAGGTTTCTTCCTACAAGAGCATTTCTACTCCCCGAAGTTCTCGCCCCAAGCCATCTGCCTGGGAGTCATATAATTGGGTTCTTTCCCTGTCTCCTTCAGATCTACAGCTCAGCTGAGCTCTTGCAGACCTTCAGTTTCAAATTATCTCCTGACCCCCTATTCCCAAAAGGAAGTTGATGACTGAGGGGGCTGCTGTCTCAGCAGCCAGGCACTTGGCAACCTGCACTGCACCTCCTGCTTTGCTGGTGAGATCTATGCTTTGGCCAGATGTTGGTCAGAGAGCTGAGAGAGGCCGGAAGCCCAAAGGAACTGGAGAAGGGAGTGGCCTGCCTCTTTGGGAGCCCTGCTGTGATTTGTATCAGAGGGGTAGTCGTGTTAGTCTGGATCTGTAAAAAGCAACAGAGTCCTGTGGCACCTTACAGACAACAGATGTATTGGAGCATAAGCTTTTGTGGGTGAATACCCACTTCGTCAGATGCATGTAATGGAAATTTCCAGAGGCAGGTATAAATATGCAGGTAAGAATCAGTCTGGAGATAACGAGGTTAGTTCAATCACGGGGGGTGAGGCCCTCTTCTAGCAGTTGAGGTGTGAACACCAAGGGAGGAGAAACTGCTTTTGTAGCTGGCTAGCCATTCACAGTCTTTGTTTAATCCTGAGTTGATGGTGTCAAATTTGCAAATGAACTGAAGCTCAGCAGTTTCTCTTTGAAGTCTAGTCCTGAAGTTTTTTTTTTGCTGTAGGATGGCTATCTTAAAATCTGCTATTGTGTGGCTAGGAAGGTTGAAGTGTTCTCCTACAGGTTTTTGTATATTGCCATTCCTAATATCTGACTTGTGTCCATTTATCCTTTTATGTAGGGACTGTCCAGTTTGGCTGATGTACATAGCAGAGGGGCATTGCTGGCACATGGCGTATATAACATTGGTGGATGTGCAGGTGAATGAACCGGCAGGGCCGGCTCTAGGTACCAGCACTCCAAGCATGTGCTTGGGGCGCACTTTCGAAGGGGCGGCACTCCGCCCTCCTGCTGCTTTTTTTTTTTTGTTGGGAGCCCATGTGAGGACAGAAATAGCAACCCTCCCCTTTTGCAACTAGGTGCACGTTTTTCCACGCGACCATCAAAGTAGGGCGCCATGCGACTCGGTGAGGAACTGGCTGGTGGGGCGAGCGCGGAGGGGGATAATCCCCCAGCACCTCTGGGCCGGGCAGGAGGATGGGGCGCAGCTGTGCCTCTGTGCTCCCATCATGGCAGCAGCTGCTGCTGGGAGAGGCTCTGCCGCTGCAGCTTCTCCTCCTGCTGCTCTTGCAAGTGGCGGAGGCTCCTCCAGCCTCTGTCAGTGGAGAGAAGAGCCTGGTTTGGAGTCCCGGTCCGGAAGCGGAGCTCATGATGCCCGTCAGTTATTTCTACATCCAGGCGGTTCGTGCCGCTGGACAGAACTTCACCTGCTCCTCTCCCCCCTCCCCCGCACTGTGCACACATCTGCTCTTTAGCCCCGTCCCTGATTGTGGCTTTTGTTCTTCAGGCTGTGATCTGAGCCGCAAGCCTGGCTCAGGGGGCTCTGGGGCTGAGAAAACTGTCACCGGAAGGAGTTGACTCAGGATGAGAAGCGGATCCAAAGAGCCTTAAGTTTTTCTCCCTACGCTTTCCTTTTTCTAGCACCCGAGGTGCTTTGGTGTGCTCCAGTAACCCAGGATCAATCTCTGCTGCTTTTTCATCTTGCAACGTCAGAGGCATCTCACAATAATACACGTATGTTTAAACACATAAAGTCTCACTCTGTGATAAGCTCACCGACAACATTAAAATCCTACATTACTCTTCTACTGACCAGTGTCTTTCCATGCAACCCTGCATCTTCTCTCCAGTTTCCTAAATAATAGGAACAAAACAAAAAAAATTGCAAAGAGCAAATGTGTAAAAGACAAAAAAGGGGGAGGGTGGGCGGCCAAAATTTTTTTTGCTTGGGACAGCAAAAAACCTAGAGCCGGCGCTGGAACCGGTGATGTTGTAGCTGATCTGGTTAGGTCCTGTGATTCACCCACAAAAGCTTATGCTCCAATACATCTGTTAGTCTATAAGGTGCCACAGGACTCTGTTGCTTTTTACTGCTGTGATTTGGAGCAGGAGGGTATAATGGGGACCCTGGAGTGTCTCTGAGCCCTGACAAGGGATGCAGCTGTGGGAGAATGGTCTGGGGAGTAAGAGAGGAGGCTGCTAGAATTAGGATGTGGGAGGTAAAGCCTTTAGCAGGGGATTGAGACTATCACTGGGGCAGTATCCAATGGAGGGTGCTGAGCAGCCAACGGAGCTCCGGCAGTGACTACTGGAGGAATAGAATTGGGAGCAGTTGCAGCTGGAGCATCTGTGGCTGCAGTCAGATTAAAGTGGTAACGGCAAGTCATCCAGACCTTAGATTGCCAAATAGAGAACACGCAGGGAACCAACTGGCAAGGCTGGGGTGGGCACCAGTGGCTGTGGGAACTGCTGCCAGGGAAGAAGCAGCTGGAATCGTGGCTCTTCTGGTGGTTGCTGATGCCCAAAGTGGGCAGCAACAGTATCTCAGTTGGGCATACCCCAGGAGTAGGGGAGTCCCACCATTGGACTGGTGGAGACACTAGTGTCAGTGACAGAGAGACAGCTGAACACAGTAACATGCTACCGAGTCAGTTGCTTGGGGTAGCAGAACCACTAATTCAAGTGCAAGGTAAAGAGGTGGTGACAAGGGTTCAGAACCCAGCTGCCTCGGATATGAGGCAGGTGGAACAAGCTCTGTCTTTTGGGACTCCCAGTTCAAGTTCCTGAGACTGGCAGCGGAGAGCATTTGGCAATACAGGAATAGGCTCAAAAGAGGCTTGTACAGTCTCACCCTGGAGTTTTGGTGGGCCAGAGGAGCAAGAGAAGGCTGTAGTGACCCCTCCTTTGCAAGCCCTGGCAATGGAGACACCAGAAGAGATATTGGAGGAGTGGAGGAGAGGACTAATGATTGAGTGGGAACCCAGATCTCAGGGCAGTTCTACTTTGCCCTCTCTCTCTTTTCTTCCCAAGGGGAAATGGCTATGGTAGAGTACAGCAGATGGCTTGAGATGTGCAAGGGGAGAAATGGATGACGAAGGAGGGAGGTGAAAAAAAAGACGGGAGCATCAGACTCTGCTTTCCTGCATTCCCAACCAAGAATCCACAGAGGCACAGGCCAAACAGCTACAGAAATTGACAGAGTGAAACAGTCCCAGGTGGCATGGGCAAAGCAGAGACTCTGCCCAAACAAGAACCTCAGCAGCAGCACGAAGAGCAAGCCTGCTGGCTGCACAGCCACACGGGAAGAAAGAGCCAGTGCCTTCCAGGTTTACAGCACGAGCCATGGCTGGCTAGCAAACAACCTTTGGACTCGTATGCTGCTGTTGTGGGAGGCAATGTGAGGGGATGAGGTGGCCCAGGAGGTGTGGGGTTTGCGATTGCTGTGGCTGGAGGGGAGTCAGTTATGAGTGAATGTGAGGGAGTCACAGAATGGAAGTGGGTGAAGAAATATGTGGTAGAGTTATGATACCTAGCTATGGTTAACCCCCTGCTGGAGAGAGATGTGCTGGTGAGTACTCCGATATCGAAGGGGATACGTTTCTCTCCAGTGGACTTTTAGCAGTAATCCAGCTATCTGTGTCCAGGAAAATTAATCGGCACTTTCATCAAATGAGTTAATGGAAGCCCTCTAGAGGGCATACACAAGGGTGCGACGTAAGGGGGACTGACAGCAGGTTGTGGCAGTTCCCCTGATGAGACCAGATATTAAGGTCACCATAATGTTCCGTAATCATCTAGTGCTTTTATGAGTTGACATTGGACTGGCTAAGCAGATAGGAATTTGTGTTGAGCCCAAGCAAGACACCTTGAGTGGACTTGCGATTTGGATGGGAAAATATATGTTCATGGTGCATTTGCCCACCTACTTGTACAGCCATCAGATTTTGCCCTTGCCCACCCTCTTTCATGTTTTTCGAAGAATGGGGGGTATGTTATTATGTGGGGCAGCCCCACACCTGTCACAAGTGAGGGGTTTCTGACCATTTTGCTGTCTTGCCATCTGGTACAATGTTACCATGGGGGAAGTTTGGTCATTTAGCAGCCATGTATACAAGTTGCACCAGCTGTGGATGATGTAGGAATTCAGATCATGGGGGAGGATGCATGTGACAAGAGGGAAGGAGAAATACATGGATGACCATTTGTATTCCGAATTCTGCACAATGCAAGTTGTGGCAGGAACAGTGGTGTTGTGATGGCACAATCTCCTGTTGCTGTTAGAGGAAGTCAGGAAGAACATGCAGAAGATGGCCCCCTTCTAAATATGGGCACTAGCACATGGACAAATGGACAAAGGGGATAGGTGCTAGGGCACAGGAAGATGCAGAAAGCATGACAACAGCAGAGGAAGAGGAAACTAGGGCATAAGAGTGAGCCTGGCCTAAGAGGTGAGAGATCTCAGGGGGTAGGTAACACGGCTGGAAATGGGTGAGGAGGGGGGAAAAGGGTTGCAGCCTCTGAGCTGGCTCCAAATATTTTAACTTGGAACTTGTATTCAGTATTTACACAGAAACACCTCCTAAGCATTTATCTCATCACTGCTAAGGAACATGGGAAATATAAAAAATATTAAACAAAGTGGACTGAGCAATGGGATATTGAATAAACAATGAGATCAGCAATATTACAGAGATTCTTTAATACACCAGGAATATGACGGTTCCACATTCTTCCATGCACAACTATGAACAAGAACAGTATTTTCTGTAAAAGTTAACTTCCTATGTTAAAAGTAAACTCATTCAATAACATGTCTGTATAGCTTATGCATTTTCTGTCTTTCTTTTACAAGAAAAGTAAAGTCAAGACTTATGTACAAGCAGTTTATTGAAGAACATATATTTCTTTAGAATATTTTATGGGAACTCTTGACTGGCTTGGCCAACTAGAAGTGCCAGACCCAGCAAACTACTTAGGGAGTATCTACATGAAAGTTAATCCAAAATAAGGTAGGGTGTGAATTTAAAGTGGATTAACCATTCCCAATTAACAATGTGTGTGGAGGCTCTTATTCTGTAATAAGAGTGCTTTATTCCTAAATAGATACCTTAATCCAACAAAAAGGATTAATAGAGGATTATAGGGATTATAATTAATTATAATTATAATTAGAAGGTAATTTGAATAAAGCACTCTTATTCCAGAATAAGAGCCTCCACACATGGAGTTAATTAGGAATAGATATTCCAGAATAACTCTCTGTGTAAACAAGCCTTTACTAGTACCACTGGCAACATCAGCCAACCCAGTTATACATCAGCTGCTTCTATTTCTCATTTGTTCCAAATAGAAAAGATCTCCATGTCCTTTCCTTTGTGCTTTCTTAACTGGCCTGTCCACATCTCTAGTGAAAAATACAATTAACCTAAATGTACCAATGGAAATTGATAATTCACATGACCAATTTAGCCTCAACATTTTCCTTATTATCCTTTTTACTTTCTTCACAGATTTTGGTGTACACTAAAAACATGCTGTTTTTAAAATCAATCCAAAAATCTGAATCATAATTTTGACTTGTACACTTTCCCAAATATTTTAGAATTAGCAAACCAATCTACAGATCCCTTAAAATTCTTGTTGATCATAGCTATGTAAAAGTACAGCTACAATGATCTTGAGATGTTAAAGTTCAAGAGGATTTTCAGATGTACCTAAATAAACAGAGTTACAGGATTTGCAGACTTTTGCATATTTTCCTTACTTAAATGCAAATACCTTTAGAAAAAATTTAATAGTGAAGGTGTATTATTGTTAAGGTCACTAGCAGAGTACTGTATTTGGGCATGAATGGACTATTAATACATTTTAAATGGATAACTTATTTATTTTAGAGCCATTACAAAACTACATATGACAACCTGAGAAGCCATTTAATCCCACAAAGTTTTAAGTATTGATTATTTCTTATATTTCCTGTGCCAATATTTATTTTGTACTATGATAAAGTATTGATTCCAAGAAATTTATCAACATTAGGCTGTTTAAAAACAACGAGGAGTCCGGTGGCACCATAGCTGTCCTTCAACAAAAAAAACTTCAAAAACAGATTTCATAGAGAAACTGCAAAGCTACAATTCATTTGCAAACTTAACACCATTAATTTGGTCTTGAATAGGGACTGGGAGTGGCTGGCTCACTACAAAAGCAATTTCCCCTCTCTTGGTATTGACACCTCTTCATCAGTTATTGGGACTGGACCACATCCACCCTGACTGAATTGGCTTTGTCAACACTGGTTCTCCACTTGTAAAATAACTCTCTTCTCTTCATGTGCCAATATATTTATGCTTGTATCTGTCTTTTTCACTCCATGCATCTGACAAAGTGTTTTTTTACCCATGAAAAAAGCTTATTCCCAAATAAATCTGTTAATCTTTAAAGTGCCACCGGACTCCTCATTGTTTTTGTGGATACAGACGAACATGGCTACCCCTCTGATACTTGGCACCATGCATGTCTGTTTAAAGAAATTATCTGATATGTCTTAAAAATTTTGAGACTAATCTGGGAATAATTGATCTGATATATTTGATAACTGATCATCTGTTTTATAGACTTCTATTATCACCACACTGGATATTGATTTTTCAAGGCACAGCCAGGTTTTATTTTTCCAGCTGCTTACAAAACAAACATTTAACTCTATATTACTATACAGAAGAAATAGTTTGTGCAAATATTGGCATCAGTTGTGTGACCTGCTACTCACTTTGACTGCATATACCCAGGTATATTAGAGAATTTTTTTGTTCACCTCAGCATGATAGAAAGATGAGTGATTCTCTGATATAGCTGAATTCTTTATTCGGAGCACAGATGACAACCCACCTACCAGCAATACAAGCTGGTAAATTCAGGTCACACAGTAAATGTCTAGGCAAGGCAAAGTGTCTTTCCCTAAAAGAAGTCTCAACAGCATAGTTCAAGTACTATTTAACTTCCCACTGATAGTCACTCAACAGGCTCATATCACTCCTAGACCAAAATAGTTCTCAAAGGGAAACAGTGCATCATAAAAACAACAAGGAGTCCGGTGGCACCTTAAAGACTAAACAGATTTATTTGGGCATAATAAATGGCTTGGCTTCAGCCCAAGTTCTGGAATCCTCCCACCTCACAGGGTCCTAGAGCCCGAGCTCCAGGCTGAGCCAGAACGTCTACACAGCAATTAAACAGCCCCTTAGCCTGAGCCTTGCAAGCTTGAGTCAGCTGGCACAGGCCACCTGCAGGTATCTAATTGCAATGTAGACATACCCCTTGTGACTGGAAGGCAAGACTATTAAGCCTCCATTAAATAACATGTTAAGTCTGAAAAGTGGAATTATCAACCACTAGACATCATAGACACATTTTCAGTACAGCACTATTTGGCATATACTCTGGATTTCAAAATAATATGTTAGAAATATATTGTTCCATACTCTAGGTAGAAGATTCAGTTTGACAAGGCATGACAAGTGTATCTGAGCCAAATCACATGAAAGTTGTTAACATTTATAATGTTCATTAGGCGTAACTTTCCTTTGTATAAATTTGCATATAAATGAACAATCTTCAATGTGGGGAAACAGGTATAGTGGCAGGTACGTGCATTCCTAACACCAGAACTGGATCACTGAATGGCTGAGTTGAGATCACTTTCCTTGTGATTAGTCTTCCCCATAAGTCAAGATTCAATAAGTATCACCTCTCCAAATACTCAATTATGTATTGTATATTGGTAATTACTGATCAGTAATTACTTTTTACTATGTTATGTAGAATAGTGTTCAACTAATTTTTTTTAATTAAATCATGTTTTGATTTTTCATTTCAAAAATAGAGCTGATAGATACAACTTGGTCAGCAAAATGGAACCATGAAACAAATACTGGAGTTAGTGTCACACAGCTCTACCAGCATAACAACGACCTGCCATGTACTATACATCAGGTACTAGGATACTAGTGTTCCTGACAGTATAACTATTCTTCCAGTCCCTCAATATAAGCACGTTAAGGAACAAGATTAGCAGTAGCTATGTCATACTGTAATAAGCACCTTAAATAGGGTGAAAAGTCAGATCCCCATTTATTTTCAGATATATTTGGCTTAAGTTTTAGTGGTATATTATCTGCAGCCTGTCTATTTTGGGTTGGGAACATGAGAGCAGTGTTTAGTGATATTGGAGCCAATGCTATTATCGTGGATGAATTCTTGCTGAATGCACAAAACACAGTGATTTTAGGGCCAAGTACTGGTAACACAAAACCAATGTGAATGTAAATGAGGCCCATGGTGAAACTTCTGTTTCACAGTTGATTTTTATACTCTGCAATATCACCAGAAATTAGAATGTTTAGTGTTTTGAGGGCAAATGATATGGTAGACCTAGTTAGGAGCAGCCATGGGATCCTGCATACTGCAAAATATTTTATTAATTCCTTGGCTATTTTTCAATGTTTTAGAGATTCTCCTTGTATCTGATTGCTCATGCTTTAGGTAGGTGTGCTTATAGAGGTGGCAAGCAATTTTGGGCATCTTTGCATTACTCTATTGTGCAGTAGAAAAGGAGAAACTTGATTAACTTTGTCAGTGAACTCAGATGTAAATACATGGTTAACTTTAGAAGTATATATTTATCCCCAAAGCAAAATCTCTTTTACACAAACTAAATAATCCTACTCTGTTCAGCTGAAAGCCTTTGAAACCTCTAAAGAGATTGGCAATTCTGCTTCCCATTTGGTCTCCTAAATGATCTGTTTAAATAGTCTGCTTTTTGCATCCTTGGCATAAAGTCTACCATACGTGATCAAGGATTACTAGATTTGTAATTAAATGTCTTTTTAAAAGAATTTTCCCCAGTGTCAATAATAGTTTGAGCTCTTCAACAGAGAAAGCCTGTTTCAAAGAACAAATTGTTTCACTGCTATTTACATCAGCTGAGGATGAAATTTGGAACCCTTATTCAAATGTAAATAAATATTATTGTGACTTACAAATCAAAATGAACACACTAATAAATCATATCAAACAACATACTTTATTTTTACAGGAATTCTGAGATTTTCTCTTTCAAAACAGAAAATATATATTTTATTTTAAAGGTTTTTCATTGTTCAAAATGACTGCTTCATTTTCTGAACATAATATTTCTCTTTCCATGGGAAACACTAATATTTTTCCTACTAATGGCCTGAAATTAATACACAGTATGATGCAGATTTATAAATAGTGCTACTACCTTCCCTTTATATGTTAGTTCACAAAAAGATACTTAGCCATGATAAAGTAACATAATTAAGTTAATACTGCTCTAAAAATGAAATGACATTGGTTAGTAACTGCTCCAGGACCATCAAGATCAGCACAAAACATAACTAGTTTTGTAGCTCATACAAGGAGTCGCTACTTTAGGGATTTTGTTTGTTATATTGTCTGCAAGTGAATGAGTGATACTTTAATTTTTTAAAATATAGCGAAACCACATAATGTTTTCATCAAATCACACAAATTTTAAACACAGATCAGACTTTGGGCCCAAAACATTAATGGTGTCCATTTAGCAGCTATGTATTTTTAGCTCATTGTGAGATAAAAGTGGAGAATAGTTATAAATGCATTAGAGGAGATGATCAATTACAAGGCACAGCAGCCCAGTACTTAGACTTCCAGTACTAGAAATTTTGAACAGTATGCACAGTTTGAAACATGACAAAAAATGAGACTCCCTGGAAAGCAATTTAAGTGGTGTGTCCTGTGCTTTTTGGCGGATTTGCTCGCCTCAGAGGTTCACGGCAGCCCTCAGTTTGGCCGCTTTTGCTAGAGGCTCAAACCTGCCTGTTCACTCAGCTAACCTCACCACTAGCCAGCATGGGGGAAACTGAGAACAATCTCCACAGTCTCTGTTGTCCCATCTAGTGGGTTAGGGACAGGTCAGATCCCTTTCCAAATTAGACCTTCCCTTCTGGTGTTTCTCACAGACCAGGTCAACTCCTCCTGTGTCCGATAGGGAGTTGAGGGGATAGGAGGAACCCGGGCCCACCCTCTACACTGGGTTCCAGTGCTTTGGAGGATAAGGTGAAAATTTAAAGTGATCTGGACAAACTTAGGAAAGAACAATCAGTTGCATACATACAAAATGGGAAGTGACTGCCTAGGAAGGAGTATTGTTTCAAAAAAAAAAAAAAAAAAAAAAAAAAAAAAA